>NW_020653855.1:1127820-1144192 GCF_003589595.1 Hyposmocoma kahamanoa
TTGCAATAAAACGGCAATTTCATACTTTAACCCCTAATATTATAAAAACAATCCTTCCATAAGATCTTACGTGTTCTATGCCTATAGCTGCACTGTCTCACCGCACTCTTCTTAATATTTATACAGTCTTGTTGTCTATTTGGAGTCTGACGTTTCTAATCAGTGTCTATTTCGAGTCTTTTGTTTCTAATTAGTCTCTATTTTAAATTTGTCGTGTCTAATTAGTGTCTATTTGTGTATCTCGAGTTTTTTGTTTGTTTGTTTTGATTTAACGTCTATATGTCTATTACGAGAATGTTGTTTGTAATTAATGTCTATTCGTCTATTTCAAGTCTTTTATTTCTAATTATCTATAAATATTTATGAAAATGTAATTTATGTTAAAAGGAATAGTAATTTCTTTATGAAAAATAGTGACAGACATAACATTAATACGAGGAATAAAAATAAACTAGCTTTTCTTGATAGTCGTCTTCACAAAGTCAAAAAATCATTTAAGGGGCAATGTATACGCTTCTATAACAAGATTCCGGTTGATATACAAAATTTGCCTTTCACGAGGTTTAAAACTATTGTGAAACAAAAACTTTATACTAAAGGTTATTAATACAACTTCTGTGTACTTGGCTGACAAAAATCCGTGGTAGTAACCCGTTTAGCTCATGGAGGTAGTCTCGATCTCTGATGTTGCAAATAAAAAAATAAAAATATTGTAAATGTTATTTACAAAGAGCAACCCCTAGAGTTTCTTGCTCATTCTTCTCAGGGGAATCTGCCTTACGAATGAGCGGTAGAGTTTAACCATTGTGACGATTTCAAGTGTAATAATGCTTACCTATGAAATAAAGATTATTTTGAATTTGAATTTGAATATCGTCCATATGTCTATTTCCTGTATGTTATTTCTAATTAGAGCGTTTTTTAATTAGTCTGAGTCCATTGTATCTATGTCTGTTTGAGAATATTTCTGTGGCTCTAGTGAAAAGGGATACAAGTAAAAAAAGCCAACTTTACAAGGAGACGCGAAAAACAGTTAAAAGCTTAATATAATATTAAGCGTTAAGTGTTTTTCGCGTTTTCTTGTAAAGTGGGTTTTTTTTACTTTTACTCCTTTTTACTAGAGCCGCAGATTTATTATCTACACGTATTCACTTACCTCACTAATAAACTGTGCGACCATAAAGCCCAAAATAACAGCATCGTTAGCCTCAATATCAAGGTGCGGGATACCCAACGCGCATGTATCCCAGAGCTCTTGTTTGTAGCTGTCTAATTGCCACGCGCCAGAGCCAATATCGAACAGAATTATCTGCGGGTTACCGTCCACAAGCCACGTACCTGTGTGAAGCTGTAAAAAATATATTTGTAAGTATATCTGGATGATGATAAACAATAACATGTCAAAAAACATGATAATAATTTAGGGAAAATGATGTCGAAATTTTTTTTTTCGTGATTTGGTTATTTTAAGTCAACTGTTTTTACCGCAACTACATACAAAAATTTGTGAGGTCTGCTGCTGGTTCGTTTCGTGGCTTAGTTGGTATAGTGTCTGGCACGGTATGCTAGAAGACGTCGGTTCGAATCCGGCCGGATCTAAGGATTTTTTTCTGAGAGTTCGATCTTCGTATTAATAATTATAACTAGTGGAGTAATTTCACAAAAAATAATTGAATATAAATTCAATAAAAATTTAATTAATGCTAGGAAATAATAAATGACTAAAGAATGAATTTTTTCTGAGTGTTTTTTTTTTTGAGTGTTCGATCTTTGTATCAATAATTATAACATTTCCTAGCATTGTTTGAGAAAAGCACTATATACACCTCGGTGAAAACGGGGATTGCCTGACGCATATAACACATACTTGTCCGGCAATATCTTACTTCCCGGTCTATGCAATAATGTAATATTTCAAAATCACCTTGTAACCCTGGTGTCTCAAAGCGGTAACGGCGGCATGAAGGGGAGAATTAGACGGAAAGTCCGCTTCCTCAACTTCAGTACGAGCACATTGTTCCTTGTATGGCCCTGAAATATTATTTATTCTTATGAGAAAAGTATAGTTGTTTATGTGTCTGTTACATAATGACAGGCATTAAAATACGAGTGTGGGTTTATGAAACGAGCCGACAGGTGAGTTTCACAAAAACATCACACAAATGTTTTAATGCCTAATTATGTATAGTTACATACACTGCTTTATCTACGCACATATTATAAGCTTTCTGTGATGTGTTCAGAAACCGCACGTTACGACTGGCGAAATGGCGGCAAATAAAAACTTTTCTCGCGCATCTCACGCAACCGTAGTTTTTATTTAATTCATAGACAAACTAGAGTCGGCCCCAATTATCATATCGTACGATATTAAGTAACGTGTGAAATTTGTCAAAATTGTTTGCTATTAACATTTCAATTCGAATAAAACTTAATCTCGACTGATATTAGAATTGAGGTCGAACTAAATTGTTTCGTTTTTCCATTGACTTACAATTATATGGACGTCGGGTCCGCGCTAAAAAGTGTCCGCACTTGTAAGGCGCTAAAATCGTATACAGAGCGCCAAACTCCGCTTTAGTCTTCATTTGTTCGACTGACAGCGCGATACTGCGATGACATTACAATTTAAATTTCGAATAGGTTGACTTGGGACATTTTTTTCGTGGTTTTTGTATTAGACCCGTCGTCCATTTATTTGTAAGTCAATGCGCTTTTCGAAAATGTTCGTAATTTGAGTGTCATAATAAAATCGAATTCGATGTTAATATCTTAGAGGATGGAAAAAAATAAGGTTAATATGAAGCAATAATAACATTTTCACAGATAAGAAATTTACCTTTATGCTGGTCGTAATTTGCGGTTTTTGAACACATTATAGAGTGTTTATGATATGTGTGTAGATAAAATAAGTTAAACAACTAAACAATATAAAGGCCTTATTTATTAATAACATCTTTTAAAGATTCATTCAGTAATCTAAACCCAATAATTATTATCAGTCATTATCATTGATTATTTTAGTTTTTTAGTAGCAGTAGAGCCTTCATGATCGCATGAAGGCTCTACTGCTTTACTGCTGTTTGCTGCTACTACTGTTTGTTCCATGAGTTTTAACAAAACATAACTAGGTGACGAAATATTACAGATTTCTCATAGATGACGCTACTATTTGGTTTCTCAACGACTAAAAAGTCGTTGAGAAACCAAATACGTATCTTTATACGACGCAAGCACATAGAAAAATTCGTGAGGTCCGCTGGTTCGTTCCGTGGCTTAGTTAGTATGGCATCTGCCACGGTATGCTAGACGACGTCGGTTCGAATCCGGCCGGATCGGAGGAATTTTTCCTGAGTGTTCGATCTTTGTATTAATAATCATAACAAACTAGTGGAGTAATTTCACATAAGTTGAATATAAAAAAGTAATTGAATGTCAATTCAATAAAAATTTTAAAACATGACAGATTCACCAACATTTCGCTCTGGACCTTTTGGAGGGAAAAGTGTCGTTTTTATTTTGAGTTTCAATTATTTTGTGAAATCTAGTTTAAAGTGGAATAGGATAGTGCTATTGTGCCTTAATCGAAGATTAAAACGCGAAATTATACGAATCTCGAACTAAAATACCCGTATCGGCCCGTTTTAAGGAATCCCGAGTCAATCCAAGCACGCCGCCTCAATTTGCCTATCCTCTTTGTGGCGGCCATATTTACATATTTACAGAAACCCTTACATTCTGCTAAGCGGAAAACTCGACACTGGCGAAATCTTAAAAAGAAGGAACCGCCATTGAGTAAAACGAAGAAGAAGATGCACCAAAAAAAAATTTTAATCCATCTGACACATTTCAGCTTGTTATTTGGTAGTAAGGCAGTAAAGTTTAAACGTGCAAGCGTATTCTTCGACGACCCCAAACGCTTTCTTTTATCGCACAGAGTTATGCGATAATTAATAATATGCGATAATAATAAATCGATCTAATACGTTTAGATCGGTGTATTTAAATATGTTTGTATATGCACGAAACCAAAACGTGATTAATTAGTGACAGTCATGGAACTAAAGTTGTTGTTTATTTAGCAATTTTAGTAGCTGTAGAGCTCCTTGTGAAAGTGTTTCGGTTTTGCAGGGTAAGGGTGCTGGTGAAATCACAGGCACACGGGACTTGTCAACTTATGTCTCAGGGTGACGGACACAGTGGCAGTGCCCCTCAGATCTTTGCGACTTAAAGCCCTGAATGGCACTGGAATTCGACTCATCCGTAGAACAAAGATGTATGTGCAAGACTACTTGTTCTCAGGACATAGTACATTTCGTTCGTTCTTCTTCGCTGTGGATGTCAGATCGACCGTTGCTCAATTTTAAATTTCCGAAATGAAATAAGATATGTAAATTCTCAAAACACCTTTACGTAGGCCTTAGTTTGAATAAGAAAATTATTCTCGTAACCATTGACTTACAAATAAATGGACGACGGGTCTAATACAAAAACCACGAGAAAAATGTCCCAAGTCAACCTATTCGAAATTTAAATTGTAATGTCATCGCAGTATCGCGCTGTCAGTAGAACAAATGAAGACTAAAGCGGAGTTTGTAGCGCTCTGTATACGATTTTAGCGCCTTATAAGTGCGGACACTTTTTAGCGCGGACCCGACGTCCATATAATTGTAAGTCAATGCTCGTAACGCACTTATTCTCTTTTCGCTATATAATCACATTGGACTCTGTTCTTCGGATAAGTCGAATTGTTATGGACAGGTGTGTAGTTTACCATTAGGCGCTCGACTTGTTCATCCCGTGACTTGATGTTATAAAAAGAAATTAAAAATCCTCACAAATAAAAAAATAACAAGGAATCTGGACGCACAATTTACCTAACTTATTATATAAAATAATAAAACAGAAATACCACAGAAGTTGTAAGCCTCACTAAGGGCTGTATTCCAGAACTCTACTCAATGCTCAAGTCAGGATCTGAGTATGATTTCAAGCACTGGAAATACGACCCTATTGGCAAGGACTTGAGTATGATTTCGAGTGCTTTAAACCTTCTAGAATAGGGTTCTAGAATACGACCCTAAGAGTCAAAGAAGTGCTCATCAGTGCTCTCATTGCCGAAATCACACAAGCGATTAACACACAGCACCGCGCCCCGCGACGGAGCGCGAAGCTGCGTTTTTTTACGTTGTACTGAAGTACCTCAGTTTGTATGGAAAACACGCGCCGCCGAACACACTGACAACGCTTCTGTAATCAATTTGTGTGTATTCCAGTAATTGTCGTTCGGATGTTTGCTAACAAATAATCAAAGGACTCAGTTGACATTCGTGTGTAGTTGAAAAATTAATCTTCATATTTCCTTAAATCCTTGTAATGAAGTTAAATGTTATCTTCGGTGTCTTATTATTTGAGTAAACAAAAACAATCGACAGTATAACTGCAGCATCCTGAATGAGGTATGTATTATTAACCATTCTTGTCAAAAAAGGATCTCAGCTACATGTGCAATCACTACGGCAATCAACTACGAAGCGAGTACTTTGAGTGGCGCGGGGACGGCCCTACCGCTGCTCTCGCGCAGATTAAACCGCGCGCATCTATTTGGTTTTTGTTTATTCAAATAAAAAGACACCGACGATATTGGATACATCCCATTTCACCAACCAGATCGATAAATGGATAATTTCAACTTCATTACAAAGATTTAAGAAAACATGAAGTTAAATTTGGTCGATTTTCAATAGCAAATATGAATTTATCGACGTCGAGATCTATTGTAGAAAACTGAACATGTCCTTAAGCTGAAAAATCTGCGCGGTAGTGTGGAGCGCAATGTGCCATACCCTGCTGTTCGCCGCGCCCCTCCACACGGTGTCAGTGTGTTCGACGGAGCATTTTTTCCATACAAACTGAGATACTTCAGTACAATATTAAAAAACGCAGCTCCGCGCTCCGTCGCGGGGCGAGGAAGTGTTACATAAAATGTTCAAATTATTGCTTGCTCGCTACCTAAACTAGTTTAGCCTGTAATTAGTCAGGCCGGGGGTACAACCAAAAGTGATTCCAAGATAATTAGAGAGAACTCTTAGTGATAGCAAACTCCAGACAATCAATAAAGCCCAGTGCTATTTTTAAAATAGAACTAAAATAATAATGTGACAGCCCTACACCCTACAACCCACGGAACGTGATATTTATCTTATATATCATATATTTTTTTATTAAAATGATTTTTTTTTTGTAAATATACTCCGCTAGTTTGTTGTTATTATTCATACAAAGAACAAACAAACATGAAAAATTATTTCGCTCCGGCTGGATCTGAACCAGCAACTTTCGCCAAACCGGGGCTACCGCTCTCGCAACTGAGCTACAGAACGAGTCAGAAGATAACGAATTTCTCTAGATGCTTGTTGCAGAGCTTTGGTTTTTGGTTTTAACGGTTTAGATATTGGAATCATTTTAAAACATCAAGTGGACATCAAGTTGTTTGAGCAAGTGTCTGCAGCTAAAAAGGCAGTTATTTTACGGATGCACTTCAAGAAAAGTTTTTTATTCTTTTAAAAACATTGCAACGGGTTCAGGTAGTGTAAATAATGCATCTATATAATGCGTAATGGACGGCAGTGTATCCAGCACTACCAACGTTCAAACGACAGTTTTCTGCGTAGATCAATGTCTGCAGGTTATTATTCTTCAATTTGATTATTTTCATGTCTAAATATTGTGTGTGTCAGATTTAATTTTATTTATTTAGTGTCTGATTGTACTAACGTATTTGAATTTTGTTTTTATATATATTTTTTTAATTGTGGTGTTCTATGTTTATGACAGGCCACGGCAGCATATCAGCGTGAGCTATGTAATTAGCATAGTCCTTAAATGCTGAGTCATGGACCTTTATAGCATGCTTTTTATTTTTTTGCTTATTTGTTTTAACTTTCTTTCTATTATTAGTATTTCCTATTTTTTCTATTGTTTTTTTGTATTTATGAACGAATTATTTAGTTTTCGAGCACACACTCGACATAGCCCCGCACTAGGGAAACCCTGTGTCGCGGGTGCCATGGACACACAAATAGACAATTACAAATTACACCCAAACTCACGAGACAAATAAATGTAGGCCATACAAATATTTCTCCCGGCCCGGGAATCGAACCTGGGACCTCTGCATGGCAGTCCGGCATGGTAACCGTTCGGCCACGGAGGCAGTTATAATGTACTTTCGAAGTGAAATAAATACGACTTTATTTTTTTATTTTATCTAAAATAACCTATTATATAGTAAGTAGGTGATAGTTAATGTGTTCTAATATAATAAGTAAAAGGGAAATTTTAGAAAAGAACAGAAGTACCTACGTGAAGTGAAATCAGTACTATAAACCACACAGATTTTTAAATTGAAAGTAGATTTTGATACAATTGTGTGTGGTGGATGGTCCTGGTATTTATGGAGCTCCAGACTCCACAGTACTCACCGAGCAAACAATAATTCTCGCCCATCTCCTCGGTAGAAACATACGCCTTCGATCGGATTACAGTGTAAATACCGCCAACTGAAACAAAAAAACATTATGAATATATATCACTAGCAGTAGGGCTTCTTGTGAATAAGTTCGTCCAGGGATGTATTGCTACCTTACCTATTTCTATCGCCAAACTGTACACAGCCACAGGCAACTTGTCAACTTACGTCCGTATATGTGGGGTAAAGGGGCAGATACTCGTATACAAACCATATTTGTGTTGCAAAAACGAGCGATTCGGTCTGTGTACCGTGTGCACCGTTTAGGTTCTCGGGTTTCTCTCAGAGAAAAGTTTAAGGGGACTGGTATCATGACTGTGATATCACAGTACAGTTACTCAAATATTTTGTATGTATTAAACGCAAAACTAAGTCCAAACTCATAGTACCGCGATTCCGTTTAACTAAGGTAAACGATTCTTTTATGGGGTACTGTATACGTTTTTACAATAAGATTCCGAAGAATATATTAAGATTGTGATTTCCTAAGTTGAAAACTTACATTAAAAGTATTTTCATTGAAAAGTCAAGTTTTAGATAAAGAAGTATGGAAAGACAACAAGAGTCTAGATTCCACACAATTATGTTCCAAAGTGTATTCTGTAGCATTTAAGAGCAATCCCTAGAGTTTCTTGCTCGTTCTTCTCAGGGAGGTCAGTGTAGTGAACGAGCAGTAGCTTGAAAAATGACGTTTTTAAGTGTAAAAAGTTTACCTATGGAATGAATGATTATTTGGCTTTGACCTCTCAAGGTGACAAACGCAGTAACGTTGCCCCTCAGATCTTTGCGATGTGGCAGTGCAATGGTTATGGACAGACGCGTCGCTTACCACCAGGCGCACGACTTGTACGTCTCGTCATAAAAAAGTAAGTTTAGTTCGCATTGCGTCTGACACGGTTTGCTGGGAGACGTTGGTTCGAATCCAACCGGATCGAAATATTTTTTTTCTAAGTATTCGTTTTTTTAATAATTATAACAAACTAGTTGAGTAATTTCACACTTTTTTTATAATTACGCACACACTCAACATAGCCCCGCACTAAGGAAACCCTATGTCGTGGGTGTCATGGACACACACATAGACAACCACAAATTACACCCAAACTCAGGAGAGGAATAAATACAGGCCATACAAATGTTTCTCCCGGCATGGTAACCGTTCGGCCACGGAGGCAGTTAATTATTGAATATCGTCTACTTAAAGGTAAAACTACATAAGTGACAAAATTTCATAGCCGTAGTAAAAAAAATCAGAATCTTTCTGGAGGTAAAACTCAATAATAAAAAATAAGTAACTTTTAATTATTAATACAAAGATTTGGTATTTCAACGACTTTTTAGTCGTAGCTCTATCTATGAGAAATCTATGAAAGATTTATCACTCAGTTAGTACCTTTACAGCTACCAGTCCTGGCGAGATGACGCTATTCACTGCTACGACTAACGCAAAGACACGACGCACGCACATAGAAAACTTCGTGAGGTCCGGTGGTTCGTTCCGTGGCTTAGTTAGTATAGCGTCTGACACGGTATGCAAGAAGACATCGGTTCGAATCCGACCGGATCGCTGAAATTTTTTCTGAGTGTTCAATCTTTGTATTAATAATTATAACAAACTAGTGGAGTAATTTCACAAAAAATAATTGAATACAAATACAATAAAAATTTAAATAACTTTTATTAGAAAAAAAAAGCTATATATTTTTTAATTTTACCAGCACAAACGTGTAATTTAGAAGCTTTTTGTGAAAAACATCGATTAATGTGGTTTTATTTTTAAGGACTGTTATCATGGTGGTATCATCTTGACATTACGAGTTGTTTAATTGTTTTTAAAATAGCATATGGTTTATCGAGTTCTTATAGCGATTGTTACAAATAGCAAATGATACTATTTTTCCAGATTTACGATTTAAGAAATATTTATTTTCTCATAAGAATTATTACAAAATTCACTTACATGAGAAATTTCACATTCATATTAGCCAAAAATTCGGGCTTTATAGCGTATCCATCACAAACACTTAGCTTATTTTGTAATGTAACTCACTTATAAATTACAAAGACACAAATTAGTAACAAAAACAAAAATTAAATTAAATTCACTAAGACTGCAATTTTGTATACTATCATATAGAAGGTAGTGTGATGATCAATTCTAATTTTTAAAATGTAGGGTAGAAATTTATTGTTTCCAAACTTAACAGATATATCACTGAGTGCATCTGGAAGCGACATTGATGTTTTTTGTTGTTTGAAGTATGTTATTATATTTATTTCGTGTTATGATCAAATTTTAAAATTTTGTTTATTACTAGCTGCTACCTGCGACTTCCTTCAACTTTTTAATATTGTATAATTATAGTAAAAATAATGGTTGTATTTTATATTACGTCTTATTTTTATAGTAAGTTATGGTTATAGCAGGTTATATTTTTGAGCAATGTTTTTAATTTAGGTTTAGTGGTTTTTACTTTGGTTAAATAGTTTTCAGTTGTTATAGTCTTTTATTTATTTTAGATTGATGAATGAAAATTATGGGTTATATAGTGATGTAGAAGTTTTTTAAAGGTGAACATTGATTTAGCTTGTTTTATACCCTTTGGTAGTTTATTATATAATTGCGCACCTTCGTACATAATGTTAATAATTTAAATCGCGTATACTTGTTTTTTCACACAAACCAACATTTCGAGCCCTTTACAGGTAGGCCCTTTAAACGTTGTTTTGTCACTTTCGGTAGATTATTGCATATTTTTGACGCCATTACAAAAATATTTCTCGTCTGTTCCTTGAGTTTGATTTGTTGGTACTTGACATAAGGTCGATTTTTCTTTGTAATGCGCTACGATGCTTCTAAAGCTAGCCCAAGGTAATTCGGTAAAGTAACACTAGAAGGGTTTATTGTGTTTGCTTAAGACAGAGTGACTTCGTATTGCAGTGGAGACAGGTTCTTCAGGTTTTCTTTGTTGTAAATTATGTTGTGATCTGAACGCTGCACATCCAATTTCAATTTAGTCTTATTAACTGTTTTTTTATATTCTGAATTTAACTTTGCATTTCTATAGACTTCAAATTTTATTGAGAATGATGGCGACACAATGCAAAATATTCGATTTTGAATAATGAGCTATTTATTAAAGTTCTTAAAATAGTGATAACTTTAATGTCTTATTCAATAAAGATTTTTGAAAGTGGTTTTCAGCTACAACTGTGTGTAACCCACATAGTTTTAGAAGTATTATACTAGCTTTACCTACAATAAAATAAAAGGTATTTTTGACTTCTCTGTTTGC
Organism: Hyposmocoma kahamanoa; assembly: GCF_003589595.1. Classification (NCBI taxonomy): domain Eukaryota; kingdom Metazoa; phylum Arthropoda; class Insecta; order Lepidoptera; family Cosmopterigidae; genus Hyposmocoma; species Hyposmocoma kahamanoa. Next base: position 1,138,648 of record NW_020653855.1, read on the forward strand.
TCTAATAATCTCAGTACAAAGTAATAAAAAAACCGACCTCAAAAGTCATCCCCTAGTTTGCCACCTTTAGAGGTGGAATATTTTCTTAAAATTAAAATGGGACCACTGCTGAGGTAGCCTCTTTCCAATAAAAACAGAATCATAGGTACAAAAAAACATACAGTCCAAGTCGAATTCAGAACTTCCTCCTTTTTGAAGCCGGTTCAAAATACGTCATTATAGGTATATGTAGCGGGAGTAAAGTGCATCCTTCAATCGCTAGACATTAAAACCTAATTTTTTAACTTATTTCGAGTGAACAAACTCAAACAGCCAGTAATATGCTCGGTTTTAGTTCTGTGCCGTTTCCGCAAAGACGGTGGCGCCGCGCGCTAGTATTTTCCCGCGTTAGTGCGTTTGTTGTACTAAAGAGCGAAAACGATTGAATTTGTTTTTTTTCTACTAGAGACTAAAAGCCAATACAAACCATCGAGGCGCTGAAATCACAAATTAGAAAGCTGAAATAGTACAGCGCCAACAACTGACCTGTGTGTACGTCTCCGTACATTCCAAAAATATTCTGCATTTATTGTAATATTAAAGATTTCTGAAGAAGAAATTAAAGAATATCTCTAACAATGGGGGTTGGTTCCATTCGGCGGTGTGAGAAAAACAGCAAAACATTTAATTACAAAACAAACGGAATCACATTTCATTGGTAATTAAATATTAAATATGTAATTTTTCAATTTCTGTCCATTGTAGCAAAGCTCAAGTTAAACGGGTCGATTTGAAGTGTCAAGCAAATTAAGTGACATTTCGTATCTATTTCCGAATAATATACTTGATGATACAAACCCTTGTAATAATAGACACCACCACCATCTCGGGTATGTACTGGCTCATCCCGGGATAAAAAATATACTATTGAGAATTACATGCAGTGTCATTCCTTATAATTTTTTTATGTAAATTACATTTCTAATTATGCAATATTAGGAGTCATAAAAACAAATTACGAGTATATCATCAAAAATGAATACTTTATGTATGTAACCAATACCATACCTTTATTAGCAGCCTCCCAAGCAGTCTCGAAGGTCCATCTATTCTCATCACTGGCAGCTTGACCTTTGTCCATGAAGGACAGTAGGTCGTGGGTGGATTCCGCCCGGTAGAACCGGCGGGATGAGCGGTCGCGGGACATTGTGGACTGGAACAAAAAAAAAATCTCAGTATACAGAGTACTAAAACCAACCTCAAAAGTTCGTGGAATGACATCTATTTGCCAAGTTTTATTGATATCGGTTACCGAAAAGTGCGCGACACCGGATTCATCCCCTAGTTTGCCACCCTTAGAGGTGGAATATTTTCTTAAATTTAAATGACATCAACAGGTATTAAGGTCTTTCCAATAAAAAAAAATCATTAATATTGGTTCACAAACAAAAAAAAAGTTATCGCGTAACATCGTACAAAAAACAGTCGAATTGAGAACCTTTTTTTTGGAGTCGGTTAAAAATAAAAGAGTTGTACCGTTAGTGATACTAAAATAAATGGAAAATTTAACCAGACTATCAGTTGGTTTTTTGAAAAGAGCTAGCAAAATCTAGTAATTCTGAATTTCTTTTTACGCGCAATATCGAGAAAGTCGTTATGGATATTTAATACTCTGTAACGTAAAACGGAAGGGAATATATTTTTATGTATTTTTTTGGGTAATGCGCTAGTGGTCAATGCCATGAAAAATATATTGCCATATTAGATGAAACTTAGAGAATGAAACTATTTCCCGGATTTAAAACGCGTATATTTGTGTTTAACAGACCGACGTTTCGGGCCCTTTACAGGTCCCATGGTCATGGTCACGGACCATGGGACCTGTATATTGCCAGATTAGATATCAATGCCATTCTTGTTACATTTTTTTTTCTTTGGCAGTATGGCGTCCAGCCTTTGGCCATATGCAATTTCACTGTGTTTCCAATTTTTGGTAACTCTAATTATAGAATAGAATAGAAAAAGATTTATTCACGGCTTACAACACATCAATAAACACGTGTAAATTTAGAAAGCGTAATAATAATAATGAAAACTATGTGGGTTACACAAATAAATGTAGTCACGCCTAAATTTATTTCTCTCATGAGTTTGGGTGTAATTTGTGGTTGTTTATATGTGTATCCATGGCATCCTCGATACAGGGTTTCCCTAGTGCTATGAGTGTGTACGTTTGCGTTTGTTTGTAAATTTTAATTCATTTGAAAAGCGCAATCCCTAGTTTCTTGCTCGTTCTTCTCGAGGAGGTCAGCATAGTGAACGTGCAGTAGCTTAAAAAATTCGTTTTCAAGTGTAAAAATTTTACCTATGGAATAAATGATTATTTGACCCTGACTTTTTCTGGGAATAAAGTACCAAGCTCCATAATTAGATACAAGACCTTTCATGTTATATATAACACAAATATAAGAAAGACATAACTAAAATTTTGTGACATCTCTACGTTTCCGAGTGTATGACTAATTGTGTTATCATACTTTGGTGGTAGCCCTATCAGCATCTTTGAACCTGTTGTTATGAAAACCGTGTACGTAAATCTTGTATGAATCCGAAACTTGGACTTTAGAATATAGTACAATAGGTGACATAATTACGTAATGCAGGCGAATAGAGATGTTCAAATATCAATTCTAAATGCTCCTAACGCAAAACACTGTTACGCAGCTCGTAAATTGTTAGCCAAAACGTGTTTATAGATTTATTTTAAGCAACTTATGTAAGTAGCGGTGTTTTGCATTATAATTACGACAAATGGCCCATACTATTAAATGGCGTCTACGATAGTTGGTTTGCCGCCAACAAGCGTAAAAGCTGTTGGTTATTTTATTTATTTGTGCAAACAACAAACAGATAAACACGTTGAGTGTAACGTCGGCTTACAGTTATAAACTATGATTTTACTGTATTTGTGTGTGTGTGTGTGTGTGTGTGTGCGTATATTACGCGATTACACTTTTTGAACCGATTGACTGATTTGTGAACCGATTAGATCAGAGTTCGTCCAGGGAAGAACTGCCATCTTACCTATTTCCGCCGCCAAGCAGTAATCAGCATTACTGTGTTCCGGTTGTGAAGGGTAAGGGCGCTGGTGAATTACAGGCACATTAGACTTGTTAACTTACGTCTCGGTGACGGGCGCAGTGACAGTGCACTTCAGATCTTTGCGATTTAAAGCTCTGATTGGCACCACAACTGTTATGGACAGGCGTGTAGCTTACCATCTGGCGTCACTTGATAATATATACTTTTTGTTGGAAAGGGCATATCTCAGTATTGATCCCACTTAAATTTAAAGAAAATATTCCACCTCTAAGTCATAAGTAAAATTGTTACACTTGAAATCGTCATTTTTTAAACTACTGCTCGTTCACTACACCGACCTCCCCTGAGAAGATCGAGCAAGAAACTCTAGGGATTGCTCTTTTCAAATAAACTTAAATGCTATGAAATACACTTTGAAGCATAATTGTCTGGAATCTAGACTCTTGTTGTCTTTCCATACATCTTTATCTAAAACATACTCTTCAATTTTGTAATAAGACTTTTCAATTAAAATTCTTTTGATGTGAGCTTTAAACTTAGGAAATGATAACCTTAATATATTCTCCGGAATCTTATTGTAAAAACGTATACAGTTCCCCATAAAAGAATCGTTTACCTTAGTTAAACGAAAGGGTGGCAAACTAGGGGATGAATCCGGTTTCGCGCACTTTTCGGTAACCGATTGTTAACTTTATAGTTTCCGTTTGTATGCATGTATGTTTGAAGGTTTTCCCTTTTTTGTTTAATAAAAATTACAGTAACGCAATACTCATAGCCCCGCACTAGGGGAGCCCTGTGTCGCGAGTACCATAGACGTGAAAATAAAAGCGGGAATCGAACCCAGGAACTCTGTGTGGCAGATCAGCATGATAACCGTTCGGCTACGGAGGTAGCTAAGTTACTTTTTTATTATCGGTACCCTGCAGGATATATCACGGAGAATTGCACAATTTATTTCCGCTCTCCCCTATCCACCATCGGGAGAGCAGACGTAGACTGGTGTTCTACCCCACGTTGTAGATATTCCGAACCGTTTAGCTTCCACGTTTATATGCCGAATGGCTATGAAGTGAAATTCCCTGCCTGCAGACTTGTTCCTTGAACGGAATAACTTGGGCCTTTTCAAAAAGACAGTGAATAGGTATTATTTAGTTGTATACGCCCCGTCGTCGACTCTTTTCATCAGGTGAGATGGATTCAAAAAACGAGCACAGAAAATTTGTCATGGAACGTGCGACTTCTTCCCAGCTAAGGCCTGCTATGAAAATCTATTACTGTCCATTTCTCCAAACTTTCAAATCTACTTAGTAATAAAGAATTATGTAAACAGGCACAAGAAAAACTCATACAGCCAACTGCAAAGTGTTCGTAATTACACATCGAGTATATAACCCGAAATAGAGACGAAATAAGGTTCATGCATTCCTGGTAACTCATCAATGATACATCACTTATAAATATCAACTCTCGTTTGCACTGAAATATAGACAGCGCCAACAACTGACCTGTCTATACGTCTCAAAAACATTCTGTATTTATTGTAATAAAGGTAATATCTCTAACAATGGCGTGCTATTACATTCGGTGGTGTGGGGAAAAACAGCAAAACATCTAATTACAAAACAAACGGAATCAATTTTCATCTGTAATTAAATATGTAATTTTGCAATTTTCGTCCATTATAGCAAAGCTCAAGTTAACTGGTAAAAAATTGACGTAAAAATTGACGACACCTGTCAATTGTTTCGAAGTGGGGCTGGTGGACAGTTGTGACAGTAATGATTTATTTGGCAGAATAGTTTTCAAACAAATTAAATACCACACTATTTTTTTTAAAAAGCTGTAAAATATAATAAACTGTTTTTGTATTATTTTCTGTTTTATTGGCTTTTTTTATTAATAATTTTTGGCTTCGATACAAGTCCTTTGAGATATGTCTTCCTTTCATTAACGGGATCCTCTATCGATCTAATTCATTATGTATTCACATTCTCTTAAATAACTTACTGCCTCCGTCGCCAAACGGTTACCATGCCGGATGGGCCGGGAGAAATATTTGTATGGCCTACATTTATTTATCTCGTGAGTTTGGGTGTAATTAGTGGTTCTCTATGTGTGTGTCCATGGCACCCGCGATACAGGGTTTCTCTAGTGCGGGGCTATGTTGAGAGTGTACGTTATTATTATTAGTTCACTTATTTGGGTTTTTTAAATAGTCTTCGGGACGCAGCGGGAGTCAATACTTATGTTTTCACTTTCACTTAAATCACATTATCTTCTATCACTTTGAACAAAAACTTTGAATTTGTAATTATTGGGATTTTTAGGATAAGTCTTTTGTGATTTGGTTTAAAATAACGAATATAGTTCTAACTTTCTTCAACACTATTTCTTTTTCTTCGTATTTTCTACATAATATAATAGGGGTTAAAGTATGAAATTGCCGATTTGTACTGAAAATCGA
>NW_020653855.1:1149192-1169459 GCF_003589595.1 Hyposmocoma kahamanoa
CAAACTTTAGGTATAAAAACTCCCTCAATTCCGATCACTGCTTATAAGCTACATGTTACATGTATATATATGTCTCATATATTTCAACTAAATATACAATGTTTTTTGTTTTAAATGGGACAATATAGGGAAATCCGAAACCATAGAAGATAGGACACCGTATTAAGAACCATTAACTCTTTTTTGTCTTAACGAACGATTTTGGTGGTGATCGACTCAGTTTTATGTAAAGATCATGTCATTGTGTGGAACGGAAAAAATCGGGATATCAGAAGTTGGTCAAATTTCATAAAATGTTTTTCTTACAAAATTAATAACATTGACAATTTTTTTTCAACACTGATAGTCTCAGCTTCTTATAAGGATGATTTCATTGTATGGGACGATAAAATCGGGACGGTAGAAGTTGATCAAGTTTAATAAAATGAGTTAATATCATACCTAAGCACTTGCACTGTCGGCGGTACACTCAGCGGTAGGCACTTATCGCGTAACCTTGAGCGAGTGATGGAGCCCTGGTACTAGACCTGTGTCAATCGATCAATTCTGAATTCTGACAACCCAGGTGGATGATGACCCATGCGTAATGCGATCGGGTGAAATGATTCGATCAAATGTTCGATCCTTTAGTGGATTAGTCGTCGCGGCGTTTGGCGTTTTAAAGTGTCAAATGATACAATTAACTTTGATTCTTTCCTGCTAATAGATAATGTATAAAGTAAAATATATCATTGATAAACCACACTTAGGACACTAAAATTTATTTCTACAAAAAGTAACTCCTACAAAGCACAAATGCTTATAACAAAAAACTTATGAGCATTCAAAATTACTAATTTATTAATGCTAGTGCACTCATAAGTAATCACAACACACCGAAAAACAGATAAAATTTACAAAATTACCATGTAATGGACACTACGCTACGGAGCAATTAGGATGAATGTTTGATTGACGTATTGTAATGAAGCGTTGATTGATTGATTGAATTTTTGATTCGATCGAACGAATGCACTATCGGACAATTTTTTTTTGCCGCAAACACTCATGGGGGCTAGGGAAAACCTGTATCGAAGGTGCTTTGGACGCGCATATAGACAACTACAAATTACACATTACATTTTTTAAATTACATTACATTTTTTTTCCATTTCTATATATATATTTTAAATTTAAATATTCGACACAAACGAACAGAGTGAGAAGGCACGCTGGAATTCATTATGTTCGCTTACTGAATGCGACTTTATGCGGTAGCATAGAAAGATGTTTTATTGTTGCTATCTGTACTGTAAGTGAATTTTTGTAACGATATTGTACACAGCATAATGAACTTTATGATCAAACGTGTAACGTACAAACTAGATGCGAGCCAAAATCTTCCGCGGAATTCTCGCGCATGCTCGAGAATGCTCGCGCATTCCGCGGAAGATTTTGGCTCGTAGCCTTACAAGTAACAAACCCTTAGACGTATCTAAGCGTTTTCAATTTTACGAATAACTTGTGGATCAGTTCTGTTTATTATTTTAGTTTATTATTGTAGGTGCAATATGTGCTAACTCAAAAAGAGTGTCACAAACAAAATCAATCATAATTAATTCATTAAGACACATTTATCTAAAATTTTATCGCTATTTTTATAAACAAGCTTATGTATTATCTTTTTGATACCACGGCTTCCTTTTTTACGAAATTTTTGTACGTAACAAACAAAATAGCTTAGTTTGTTGTAATGCAGTATGATAATACACCACATTAGCCAGTCAAGCGCGTAAAAGCGAAGACAGCCCGTTTGTACCATAATTTATAAATAAATAATAAAGTTTAAACCATATTTTGTATTAATTTGCTATTATGATAATTTTTGGTACATTATTTTAAGAAAGTTTTACATCTGGCAACGATTCTGACATTAAAACAAATTAAACTAAAACATGTTGGAATAAGGTTTAAATATAAGTGTACGCTATTCGACAATAACTCGAATTATTGCGGCATCTCGGCCGCCATTTCTTTATATATGTTATAAAGCGGATTTTTGCGAATGTGTGCGTATATTTTGATGGGAGCGCGTAGATTTCATGAATGAAATAGAACTCGCCGATCCGCCGGCTTACCTCGCGCTGATTGGTTGAGATGCATCGGGACAAGTTATTAGGCGTTTAATAGTGAATATTTTGAATAAATGTTTTTTAAGTGGTGGGGTATGCGCGGTGCAACTGGTAATAGATACGCGGGAAATTTTAGGCAAGTTGGTGGGAATCGAGTTATAAGGACGCCTCGCCACTGATAGGCTCTAAGACATAATTTGACATGTCCCATGTGCCTGTAAATTCGGCAGTACCTCTTTCCCTTCAAACCCGGAACGCAATAATGCTCATACTGCTTGGCGGTAGAAATAGATAAGAAAGCAATACTTCCCTGGACGAACTCTTTCACAAGAAGCTCTACTGGTACTGATCTATCGAAGCTACCGATTTGCTGTTAAGAAATAATTATAACATGATATCCATTTATAGCATACTTGTAGCACGCGCATGAATCACCAATGCCGACTTATCTAAATAGTATCATGTGTTTTTATCTCTTTCTACGTATTCTTTTGTCGTGTGTACGTGGTTTTAACTTGATACCAAGTATTATCTGTTGTGCGGACAATCGTATGTTTGTAATGCATGATTATCGTTGTAAAATACTTACGCATAAACAATTTGACAAGCTGTTATATAATTCAGTTTCTACGTTAGCTATGCGCTTTGAAAAGACGGTCTACTTGAATCAATTCACTTACACCTGTAACATAGAATATTTATATGGCCCGTGTTATAGGTGTAAGTCAAAGATCTTATAAGATTATTAGTGTGAAAGTGGAATACAATACAAGCTTTACAAGTTAGCACTAGCCGTCCCGCACAGTTAGACGACGCGAAAGTTTGGACCGCTCAGTTACAACGCTTTCACGTACATTAATGGCGAATCTGAATCCTATTCACTAGACAATAACATTTACTTAAATTCCTCGGAATAATCGCCGCCCGCGCGGCCTCCGCGTGGCCGCCGCGTAGACCACAGACAAGCCATCCTCGCTAGCGCGCCTGAGACGGCCATTAAATTATAACGTAAAGGCCAAACACATAGAGCGTATTTTGTCATGACAGTTAGATGCACGCGGTCGCTGCGCGGCGTGAGCGCGATCGCAGCCCATGCGGCATGTTCAATGATCACCAGTCACAGTACAAAATGGCCGCCACCGCTGTGATGCTAGTTATTGCTCTTCGTCCTCGTAAAAAGCAGAAGGAAAGAACAATTTGGATCCATCCATTTATATCAACAAGGAAAATTTAACGGCAAGTTTTATGCTGATTGCTAAAACTTGAGAAGATATCCTGATAAAATCCGTAACTATTTCCATATGGTCGGTTTGCAGTACAGTGATACAAATATGAAGGAATGTACTTATGTATGTCAATTTCTGGAATGTTCATTCTGATTGCAAAAATATTAATCTTTGGTGGGTACGTGTATGAAAGTGTGTATACAAATGCACGGGCGACTACAACGGCGGCGCCGCAGCGGCAGCGATGCCGCTGTTTTTGCGGCGCCATGTGTAACCAGCCTTACAGTACCTTTATTAAAATCGAATTTATGTATAGGAGGATATCAGTTTTTTTTAAATGACATCTGGTAATAAACGTAACATAAATACAAGGAATATAACTGGCTGTTCTTGATGTTAATATTTAGTCACAAATTAATTTAAGGGGCAAATATTGACCTAACTCAGTGGGGGCAATAAACGCACCTCTACTTGACATCAATTTGAATTTAAACGTGAAATTTCTTAGGAAATGAAACTATTTTTCCGGATTTAAATCGCGTATATTTGCTTTTTCAAACAAACCGACGTTTTGGGCCCTTTACAGGTCCCATGGTCACGGTTGACTGAGGTGGTACAGTCTTCAACCAGTTATGTCTAATATTGATGCAAACCACCCTATTTTTTCACTAAAGTTACAATAGTTATTAATTAAATACCTTATTTTTAATTTTACAAAGAAAACATTCCACTTTACGCTACGTTAAGTTTTACAAATTATTTTATTGAATGAATTTTTATTAAGTTCAATTTATTATTAACTAATAATAGAAATTAAAATAAACTAAAACATATTAATTAGTACTGCAGTCTTGTGCCTTTTTCGAAAGCACCACGTGATGACAACGTATTCACAGTACATTCACGATGTAATTGTTTTTTTTTTGTTTTTGAGGCCGACTGTTATGTAACATAGGAATACTGAAACCCGTTGCTCATCGAACCGAATTCGCAACGAAAAATCCGCGAGTAATCGGGCCCCGATTTTACGCACACCTACCCACAAGTCTAAAAAGTGTTACAAATGACGAAGTGTTTTGTTCCCGACTGAAAGACATTTTATTGGGTAATGAATTCTACAGTGTAGAGGAATTTCTTTTAGAGAAATTGTAATTATATCATTGACTTACAATTATATGGACGTCGGGTCCGCGCTAAAAAGTGTTCGAACTTATAGGGCGTTAAAATCGTATACAGAGCGTCATTCACGCTTTAGTCTTCGTTTGTTCGACTGACAGCGAAGCAAGCAAAATTAGACAGTACTGCGATGACATTACAATTTAAATTCAACGTTTTAGCTTTTTCATATTCCTTTACATGTCACTACGTTTAAATAGGTTGACTTGGGACATTTTTTTCGTGGTTTTTGTATTAGACCCGTCGTCCATTTATTTGTAAGTCAATGAATTATATTTTTAATTTTGGACGTTTGTAGTAAATATTTAAATTTTTATTTGTATTTTTGTAGTTCGTATTTTTCTTTATTTCTCTTTTAATTATTTTATTTTATATTAACATTAAAATTATTATTTACCTTAATGACGATCATGTTATCCCTTGACATTATATTTCGAATTGTGATATTATGAAATTGATAATATGAAATAAATAATTCTATTCTATTCTATTCTATTAACATAATAAAAAACATCTATTCAACATTAGCAAAGCTAGAGTAAAATAAGAATGTTTATGACAAGAGTTCCCTATCGAGAGAGGCGTCAGGCAGGGTTAGCCTATCTCGCCGAAACTGTTTTCGGCAGTGCTGGAAAATATCTTTAGGAAGTTGGAATGGGAGGAGTATGGCCTGAAAATAGATGGAATAAAACTGAACCACCTGAGATTCGCCGACGATTTGGTGCTGTTCGAAGAATCACCTGAAATGCTAGAAAGGATGCTACACTCTCTTAACATGGAAAGCAAAAAGATTGGTTTGTCGATGAACACTAATAAGACTAAGGTAATGACTAACACCAAGTCAAAGATCAAAATAAGCGTAGATGGAACGCCTTCACAAAACGTGGAGCAATATACTTACCTTGGCTGTATCATCTCTCCAAATGATCAAACATGTAAAGAAATTGAGAATAGACTGGCAAGCGGCTGGAGGAAATATTGGACTCTAAAGGAAATAATGAAAGACGTTCAACTTACGCATTGTTCCATGCCTAACTTATGGGTGCGAAACATGGTCACTAAATAAGTACACAGAAGCAAACTACAGGCGGGTTAACGAGCAATGGAGCGCAGCATGCTTGGCCTGAGGAAAATCCAAAAAGTCAGGATTGACAGTTTAGGAGAGGAACCAGGGTAATCGATATGCTTTCAAAGATAGATCAGGCAAAATGGAGATGGACTGGGCATCTGTTGCGTGGGCCGGAAAAATGGAGCAAGATTGTCACCAATTGGTACCTGCGTGATGGAAAGCGAAGCAGAGGCACCAAAGATGGGAGGATGAGCTGAAGTTGACTGGTTGGAGAAGAGCAACTCTTGATAGAGCACACTGGACGAATCTGGAGGGGGCCTATGCCAAGAGGCACGCTGAGTTAAGGGATATAATGTAAATATTTAAAATAAAGGTAAAATTGTAATGTAAAATATCCCTACTTCAACTTCAAAAGGCTATATAATAATATTGTGCATTATGATTGGCCTGGTATTTGATTTAAGTTTTTTAATTATTTTTACGACACTCAGGGTCGTATTCTAGAACTCTACTCAATGCTCAAGTCAGGATTTGAGTCAGGTTTAAAGCACTCGAAATCATACTCAAGTCCCTGCCATTAGGGCCGTATTTCCAGTGCTTGTGTTTCCAGTGCAATCCTGAATTGAGCATTGAGTAGAGTTCTAGAATATGACCCTTAGTCGTAACACACGTCACACAACCACGTAATTCTACAGTGGATTAAAGGACACAACGGCTCACGTGGCAACGACGCAGCAGACGAACTAGCTAGAAAAGGGTCGGAGACGGATGCTGTAGGGCCAGAACCCATAGTGTCCCTCCCCAACCAATGGTCAAGAACAACCATACTCAAAGGTACAAAATCTTCTCATAATAACATATGGACAACCCTTACGGTTTGTAGACAGGCTAGGGAAGCACTCCCAACGCTCAACGCCAGTCTATCTCGTAAATTAATCAAGCTTGAAAGACAAGAGCTGCGCACTCTATCTGCCGCTCTAACGGGTCATGGTCCATACAATAAACACCTCTTCAATTTAGGTATCACGGACAGTCCTCTATGCAGAGCGTGCATGGAGGGGGAGGAAACGGCCGCACACATCCTACTAGAGTGCTCCGGTGTGGCCAACTACAGGGCAAAGTACCTTGGAGTGCCGAGGTCGCTCCCCGAAGTCTTCAGAAAACCGAAGAGGCTGCTGAGATTCCTCGAGGAGCTTGGGTGGCACGAGTAGGACCCTGCACCCACCACACGCAAAATAGGCGCCTCGACGTCGAGTTGCGGAAACTAGCCCGTTGCACCAATACCAATACCAATACCAATACCAATACGACCCTTACTTGGCTTAGTGTCTGGCACGATTTGCTAAGAGACGTCGGTTCGAATCTTTTTTCTTTTTTCTAAGTGTACGATCTTTGTATTAATAATTATAAACCAACCTAGTGGAGCAATTATACAAAAAAAATTAATATAAACTCAATAAAAAAAATGTAACAATAACTATTGTTAAGGAAATAAATAAATACATAAATGGACATTTTTTTAAGAAAACTTTGAAGAATACAGTTTTTATGGTCTTGAAATACAAGACAGGACCACATTTTTTTCCTGATGTGTGCCTGAGTGGTAGGTAGTAGGTTGATCAGGGTAGATAAATTCCGTTATCTTGGTCATATAGTTAGTGAAAGTCTTAGTGATAATAAAGATAATGAGCGAGAAAGAAGGGCATTGGCAACGCGTGGTAATATGTTGGCCAGGAGATTTGCACTGTGTTCAGATCACGTTAAAGTAATGCTCTTTATGTATGTGTAGTCTGTGGGTTAACTGTACCATAGAATATAATGTATTTAGAGCTATAATTATGTATTTAGAGCTATTTTTGTTAGCACATACAGACAGGTTTACTGCTGTGCATAGAAAGATGGTTTCTTCTCTTAGACAATAAGTGCTAGATGGTACTAATAGCATTATAGCTGCTATAGCTCGCAGTTGCGACATGTCCAAATTGCGACGTTGGATTTTAATGATGAATAATTAAGTATACCTATTTATTATATGTAATATTTAATTCTAATTCAACATTATTGTAATTCTATGGATTTGTTATGTCTGAAATAAGTGCTTATTATTATTATTAGCGAAATTGCGTAATTAACATATTTGGAATCAGTGCAATGAGATCTACAACCCCTTGCAAGCAGTTTTTTTCTATATCTTATTTAGTTTCAGTGCAGTCGTTAAACAAAATCAGCGTAATTGACAATTTTCTAGCATTGACATTTTTAATGAATATCTCAAAAGTTATCAAAATGTGAATGCATTACTTGAGAGCTGTCATTAATATTGTGTAATGTGGATTATTTCATTTATGCCGATGAAATTACGGGCACATGGGACTTGTTAACTTATGTCTCATGGTGAGCAGTGGCAGTGCCCCTCAGATCTTAGTGATTTAAAGCTCTGAGTGGCACTGCAACTGTTATGGACAGGCATATTTAAAAAAGTTTTTAGCCACAACCTGCCTAAATAATAATAATAAATAAATAAATAAATATAATAAATAAATGTTTATTTCAGTAATACAATTAACTTTACATTAACAGTGGATGGTACCTCCTATTAAGCTTATCAAGCCTGTGTCAGGAGGCACCGCTCTTCCATAGCTATAAATGCATATTTAACATTTTTAACTTATACATACTTAATGTAGTGTTTAATTTTTACATTTCCAAAGATCGACAAAAAGAAAACAAACAATATTTTTTTTTTTTACCAATTTTCATAAATAAATGGGTTCTACTCCTGTGGACCCTCATTAATGCGTCATGCAACCCTATTTGTTGTTGTCGACATGGACCCCTCATAGATTATAGTGGACCCCTCGAGGGTCAAAATAGAACACTTTGAGAATCATCATTATAGATTAACAAGGTTATTCACCAGCTTATCACAAGTGAAAGTGAAATGAGAATGTGCACTTTATGCAAACAATGTAATAGTGCTTTCTCTCATCATCTTATCACAGGTCACTGTAATAATGTGTCAACCAATGGGAGCAAAGTTTCTGCTCTGACCTTGGGCAGGTTGTTGACTGTCCCATATTTTGGTGAACTTTTTTGACATAGAATAGACACATGGTTAACCACAATCACACCTTTTTTTATATCAACCAACTGTGCCCTAGTGGTAAGCAACGCATCTACCCATAACAATTGCGGTGCCACTCAAAGTTTAAATTGCAAAGATCTGAGAGGCACTATCACTGCACCCGGTACACTGAGGGAAGCTTACATTACTGTTTGGCGGCAGAAATAGGTAAAATGGCAGTACTTCCCTGAACACTCTTCATGAGGAGCTCTACTGCTACTAAATATGACAATTTCAAGTGTAATTTGCTTTGAAATCAAGATTATTTCACTGTATATGAGTACAAGTAGTTTATACATCTATGTAGTAAAAATTTTAAAAACTAATACATGTATTTCTTGATAAGGAAAGTATTTAATACTGTTATGTCACAAAATTATCGACTAACCGGCGTTTGTCCGCACTGTGTTATCGCAAAATTATTATGTCATTTTCTTATATTTACATAAAAGAACATTGTATTACTTAGCGGATGTAATTATAAAATACGATAAATACCTTCTACTGTACGTTGTTCACCTTGTCGTAAAAAGTTATGAAAAATAAATAAAACAAAAGCTAATCGAAGTTTTCACACTCCGAAGTCCACGGATACGAACTATTTTTAAACCACGCTTCTTTTCAATGAACCAAGGAGACGACATCCAAAATAAAGTAGTAATAAAAACTCAAACTTACCGTTGAAAAAAAATAAAAACAACTGACGACTGAAGTGGCACAACACGGCACTGATTTATCACTGAAAAATCCACAACACAAGTGGTTTTATAACTTTTTATTGAACTAAAATGTCTTTAGAACTTATTTACGAAATTTCCGCTCGCTATACATGTCTATGCGGGTAGAAATTACAAATGAAAATAGTTTTTGTAGGTTAGAATATGTCAAACTTGAAAACTAGTTCTCGGTGAAGGTCACCTTGAAATGACAGAAGGGTTGCTAGTTTTTGAAAGAAATCAATTTTTATAATATAATGTAGTTATAATAACCAGTTCAAAAATAATGCAAATCTGTACTTTGGAATTTGAAAAAACTTTAGTTGAAATAAAAAAAACAAGGAACAATGGAGCATTTTTGGGGAGACATTTGTCCAGCGGTGGGACAGAATAGGTTCATCAAAAATCAAAAACAACAGTAAGGGAAAATTACTAAATGGAAGTTAAGTTCCAATATATACTTCCGGACACATAATTGACGACACCTCGCATTTTTTGTCTTTGTAGAATACAAAAATAGTGTTATCATCGAATAAAAAGTTTTCCCCCGGTTTTGCAAATTTTCAAGAATGACTTATAGAAAAGACGTTTAGTATACTAGTTTCAAAATTGTGCAATAGTTTGTCATCAATCAAAGATGTTTACACTTATGGCATACTGAAAATACTAGGTGACTCGAATTGTGTGTCCGGGAAGGAGTTAACAAAATTGAGAATAGATTTTAAAAAGTACTAATTATTTTTTAGGTACTTTATACTCTTAGGGCGCATTATTTCAACACGAATTTCATCGCGCTCACCCCGCGTTAAGGCCGCGTGCGTCTAAGTGTGAGGCCAGACGAGCGTAATTTTGTGAGTGGTGAGTTACGTTTTTTGAGTTGCGCAGTTCGGTTTCATATAAAAGTACGGTTTGTTTCACACGACGACGCAAAATGAGCTATCTACCGACTCACGAGCGTAATGACGACTGACTTTTGGTCGCATCGTGTGTCGGGCTGGCGCGGGTGGAGATAGGGGTGAGGGAAGGGGTCACTTTGGTACAGGATGCGCGTCAATATAGACGTTTCTTGTGAAAATGTTCGATACGAAAAAATTTATCAGTGAGGTTCAACATAATTCTTGAAAAACATGTGCATGCACGTGGTAGTACTTAACAAATTGATCTGAATGTTCACATAAACCTGTATATAAAATATGAAACTGCCCACACTTTAATCGTTTCATATTGAATGGATGTACAAAGCTTCTTTTTCTTTTTCAAACATCGTCTTCTAATGCTTCATACATGCATACTATTTTTAATGGCTCCATTACACTAGTACGACACAAACACCCCGTATAAACTCTTAAAATCAACTGAATAAAATATGTTCGTCAGACGCTCCAACCGAATTTCGGTCGAGCGCAACTTACAAAATTACGCTCATCTGGCCTCAAACAGCTGTCATGGCAAAATACGCTTTATTTATTTAGTTTTACGTTTTAACTTGAATGAGCGACCTGGGCACGCGGGCGAGTCTGGCTTGTATTTGGTCTACCACGCGGTTGCATTATTCAGAGGAATTTAAATATTGTTGCCTAGTAAATATAATTCAGATTCGCCATTAATGTACATGAAAGCGTGGTAACTGGGCAGTCGCCGTGTGGCGGTCGAGCGAAGACCTTCGCGTCATGTTACTGGGGGCTGACACTACCCGTTTCCAAGGGCCATAAGTTATGGGTGTCCTAACAACTTAGTCGTCCAAATTAGGAACCCTAATTCCATAACTTCCAGAATTAGGGTGTCTTTTGAAATCGAGTAGTGTAGTAATAGGCGCGTATAAAAAAAAAATAAAGTAAAAAAAAAAAAACAATAATCAAATAGCACAGATGGCATGCCACATAATTATTACGAGTTTTTATTCTATCATAATAGTATTACGGCTTGTATTATGATTATAGCTTTTTTTAAGTATATAAGATCACTGGATTATAGCAATATCTTTTTACGAATGATGAACTTCCTTGTGAATTGTTTGAACAACGCTAAAGATATAAGATAGATAAACAATTTGTTTACATTTCGGAAGCCTAAATAGACTTCAAAATTAGATAATTTTTCTTTCCATCCTCTAAGAGCTAAACATAAATAAAAGGATGTAACTCCCACGACTGACTTAGCATAGACAGTATTCTTCAAGAGCAGCAAGAAATTTAAAAAAAAAGCACAGAAAGTAAAAAACCTATGCAATTTTTAATTTTAATGTGTAGGTGTCAAATATAGTAAATTAATTTGGTCATAATAATTGTAAAAATGAAGTATTTAGTCGGGGTTTTTAGCATTTCTAGCACATAGTGATACCTATTGGGAAGAGCAGAATAGACAAAAAAGGGGTAGTGTATTAAAAATGTATTCATTATATTTAAATTACACTTATTAGTGCTGGTACACAATCATTAACGTAATCGATTAATCAACATTTTCAACGAATAAAAAAACAATATTTAAACATTCCTTATTTCTTAACAATAGTGTTGCACTTAAAATAATATTACAACTTATTCTAAACTCAAAGGCGGACTACCGTCAAACTCTTCTCCAAAATCATCAATCACTTCACTTTTATTATCCTCTTCTTCCGTATTATCAAAGTTCAATTTTACTGGATTTACATTTACTCTTTTCACATAAGTTCTATTCATAATCACTGGACTGCGTTGAATTTCTGTATCTTCAATTTTTTCCGCAATAACCAGCTGATTTGGCAAATTTTCCTTACTAGCAACACTGCTTGAAACGTCAGATTTCGAGAATGGGCTTTTGAATGAATTTCCCGCGTTTTTCGATTTATTCAAAATATGCATTGGACTTAATGGTGGCGGTTCTCCATACATTCTTAACCTTGCAATTTTTTCTTCAATTTGTTGTTTTCTGATCAAAGTTCTAGGTGACAATTCTTGCATTTCCATCTGTTTGAATGTAGACTCAAAATCTAAGCCGGTGAGGTTTAAATTCTCTTCTATTTTGTTGAGCTTTTGATGTAAAGGAGAATCAACGAAAATCTTGTTTTTTGGAGAATTAATATCGATATTAGGCATTCTGTACGGAGAAATATTTTCATTGCAATGCAGTTTTCCCAGTGCATAATTTTGCCTCAAGTTCATGCACTCTTCAACAAATTTCGTTTTATCAAAACTTGATAAGATCTTCGACAAATCATCCAACATTTTTCTAGCAGTTTCATGTTTAGGAGTTTTTGTAAAATATGAAAACTCAGTTACTCGAAATTGCAGTATTTGTTTTCGAGTGTTGCCAGCTCGTTTCTGCAAATTCATACAAGCGACAATCTGGCCAGTATCTAAAACATTTTCGAACCCAAACTTTTTTAGGCCAGCCCAAAAATTTACACAAATTATATTCTTATCTGCGTCGGTGAGGTAGACGTTTTGAAATTGATGTTTATTGCAATCGAACTCGTTGATTGCAGGTTGGATTAAAAAAATAAATCCCAGAGTATCGATTTCGTTATACTCTGTGGTCAAAGATGGGTTTTTGACAAGGTCCTTTATAGGGTAGCAGGTTCTTTTCAGGGGCTCCAAGAGAATTTTGAGTTTTTCCGTTTCTTTGTATTTAGAAAGATTGAAAACAGATTGGCGACCGGCTGATATTTGAATTTCTGAATATCTGTAAACAAAACAAGAAATTACGAATAACGAAGTAATGTACAAATAGTGCAAATAATATTAATAACGCACATACTCAACATAGTCCCGCACCAGGGAAACCCTGTGTCGCGGGTGCCATGGACACACACACATAGACAATCACAAATTACACCCAAACTCAAGAGAGAAATAAATGTAGGCCGTACAAATATTTCTCCCGGCCCGGGAATCGAACGTGGGTCCTCTGCGTGGCAGTCCAGTATGGTAACCGTGCGGCCACGGAAGCAGTTACACTATGAGGCTTAAGGCAAATGGAGAAAGTAAAATGGATTTAGAAGATATCAAATAAAGAAGTATCAAAAAGGTTTTGGGATAATGTGTGGACAGACATCTGTTACATAGTGATGCATTTATGAAGAAAAAAGAAATGGAGGAAGACCAAGAATGGCATACAGTGAACAAATAAAGAATATTGCCAAAATGAGTGAATGAACGAATGAATGAAGTTAATGAGTGAGTGAATGAGACTATGTATGACCCATGAGGAGTGGAAGAGGCTACACCCATAAGAGCCTGGCTCTTAAATAGGAGATGACACTATGAAGTAGTCATTCAATGGAAGTAGTCAATAAAATCTTTAAAACAAAAAGGATCGACAAATAAGAATAAAAGAGCAAAAGGGCGTGGGTGTGAAAAAATATTTGTGTGTGAGTTTACTATGACAGTTTTCACTAGAGACAGCTTGAAATATTTGACAATGTCGTAAGGAAAATTTTACAGCGTGCCCTAACAATCACTAAAAAGAACACATTAATATTTATTATATTCTACTGAAAGAAGCAACATTATAATCTTTTACAGCTAGCGCAGTAATCTTTCTAAAAGAAAAAGGGCAACACAGGGCAACTGTCAAAATAATATGATTTTTTTTCTTTACCTTGAATTCAAGTCAAAGAAAGTGTATAAAATAGTAGACACGTAAAGCAATATCCGTCATATTTTTTCTATAGTGTTCACGACGAATAAAATACAGTAAATCTTTGACACGGCGGCCTTCAAATTACACGCTTACAAAAGCGCTGCAGCCGCAACAAACAATATTTGGTAGCGCACTTTTTCAGTCACAATCAGTGAGCTAAAAAAACTATAACTTATCGTTTTATAAAAAAACCTCAAAAGTTTGCTTATCGATTTTTTTATTGGAATTACATCTATTTGCCAAACTTCATACTGAAATCTGTTTCCGAAAAGTGCGCGAAATCGGATTCGTCTCATGGTTTGCCACCTTTAGATGTGGAACATTTTCTTTAAATTTAAATGGGACCAATACTGAGGTATCTTCTTTCCAACAAAAAAAGAATAATCAAAATCGGTTCATAAATTGTGTAAAATAAACACAAATAAATACAGCCGAATTGAACTTCCTCCTTTTTCTTTTTGAAGTCCGCGCCACTGAACTACCGTCTAATTTGAAGACGCCTTAAATGTTACTAAACATACACCGACAGGTACTTCAACAAATAGACAATAATAACACGATTCTCTAGTCCTAAAAAATCACCTGATTGCCGTCGGTATAGTGTTCAGGACTTCAATCCAAATGCCTTCTTTTATGATTTCCAATACTGCATCGTTCGGTTTCCATATTGACAGAAAAGCTACAAAAAAAATTCAATGTTATATAACTATATACTGATAGGGAAAATAAACAAACAATTGTCAAAGCGACATCTCATACATCATAAACCTTTTTCCAGGTTTATTTTATTGATAAATTATTCGTTATTAAAAATTGTATTGAATTGATATTCAATTACTTTTTATGAAATTACTCCACTACTTTGTTATAATTATTAATACAAAGATAATTTTTTTTTTTAATTCCTTCGATCCGGCCGGATTCGAACCGACGTCTTCTAACAATCCGTGCCAGACGCAATGCCAACTAAGTCACGGAACGAACCAGCGGACCTCACGAATTTTTCTATGTGCTTATTGTCGGGTCTTTGTATTTGGTTTTCAACGATTTTGTAGCCGTAGCGCCATCTATGAGAAAAAGAGGAATTTTTTCTTAGTGTTTGATCTATGTTTTAATAATTATAACAATAATTTGTTATTTTCATACAAAATGAATAATGCCCTGCTGCCCTGATTCTTTTCTTACAATACTATAAAATAATTCCCATAAGAAACTGAATCAATCAGCGTTACAAAAAAAATGTCAATTTTATTCATTTTGCACGAAAAACATTTTATGAAATTTGACCAACTTCTACTGTCCTGATTTTTTTCGTTCTATACAATAAAATGATCTTTACATAAAACCATGGACCAATAACCCAAGAGGACTGCTAATCTCCATATTAAAAATCGTAGCTCTGAAAAAGGTCAAAATTCCGTCTTATTTCTAGATGGCGCTGATCGATAGCCTGGAATTAGTTTATATTTACGTAAATGGCCATGGATATCGATTAACTCCTCTTTTATAGGAAATATAGTAGATATTCTATTTTTCTTGTAATGTTTTTCAAATATTTAGTAATAAACTAAAATTATTCTCTGAACTTCGATATTTATGCGTATCAATAGATGGCATTGTTCGTTGTTAACTAATTAATAACGTAACGCTTGCGAATATAGTTAGATGGCGCAAATCCTAAACAAAATAAAAGAATACTTGGAAGTATCTATAAAAATCTGAGCAATATAGTATAACCTAAAGGAAGTCTAAATTGTCATCCGTTTGCGGTGGCGCACAGTGGGCCCAAATTGATAATTCTTGGACATAGGAATAACTTGTGGAGTATCGAGCTAATTTTTTTATGTGATAGACAATAACACTCCTAACAACTTTTATTCTTGTATGATTTCTTGAAAAGTTGATAGTTTCAGAGAAAAAAAATATAATTTTTTTTTGTGGAGAAATATACATTTTGTTCTTTATCTCAAAATATACGAAAATGTAGTGTGCGTGGGTTACTTACAGTATAGTTCCAGTCATTTTCTATGTAGAAAAAAATAATCCGTCTGCATGTACTTGCGGCTTTGTAAGTAGAGGTGCGGCAAAATTGCTAACTCTTTTATGTACTTTTTTAACAAAATACATGAGCTTCGACTAAAGAAAATTTAATTTTAGTGCTAAATTACACAGAGCGTTATAACAATAACACGAAAGTTAAGTAGAAACTAGTATATTGTGTTTTATTTTTTAATAAATAACAAATCTAACATTTTGACATCTTTTTACTCGTAAAGTCGCAAGTACCTGCTGATGGATTGTTTTTTTCTTGATAGAGAATGATTGGACTTATACTGTAAATAAAGCACACATTACATTTTTCTACAATTCGAGATAAAAAAATAAAATGTTTATTTCTCCAAACAAAAAAAAAACTAAAATTTTTTTCTGAAACAATCAGCTTTCCAAGAAATTACATAACAATAAAAGTTATCAGGAATGTTATTATGTATCATGTGAAAAAAATCAGGTCTGTATTCCTAAAATTGTATCATGATTAAATAATTATTTAGCCTAAAATTTATACTTTTTATTTCCGTTATTTTTAATTACCTTCAGATTAATTTATACTGGGTTGTTGGACTTTATGCACTGTTTGTAATGGATGACATATTACACACAGATTACACGAACCTCATGTATTTTGTTAAAAAAGTACATAAAAGAGTTAGCAATTTTGCCGCACCTTTATTTACAAAGCCGCAAGTACATGCAGACGGATTATTTTTTTCTACATAGAAAATGACTGGAACTATACTGTGAGTAACCCACGCACATTAGATTTTCGTATATTTTGAGATAAAAAATAAAATGTATATTTGTCCATACAAAAATTTTTTTTTCTCTGAATCTATCAACTTTTCAAGAAATCATACAAGAATAAAAGTTGTTAGGAATGTTATTATATATCACATAAAAAAAATTTGCTCGATACTCCACAAGTTATTCCTATGTCCAAGAATTATCAATTTGGGCCCACTGTGTGGCGTTCCGATATGACCCTTTGGGACCAATGCAATATCTGCGATATCATACTTCTTGGAATTACAAATAAAATTAAAAAATATTATTTCGCACGTTCGGTGTTCTCAGCCTAAAATCACCGTAGCCATTGTTTTTTCTCGCTTCTTACACCCAGTAACATTAAAATATGAATAATTTTAAGCTAAACTATCAATATGTCTAAATGGCATTAGAATAGACAAAGTAGTGTTCTAGTTATTATTTAGAGGATGGAAACGTTGTGAGTTGCGATTGTTTTTTTTTACGACTCCAGGTGCATATCCATTTTGAGGTAAAATATAGCGCCATCTAGTTGACGTGTTTGTTATCACTAGAAGCAGATTTGATAGAATCAATGTGTCAATGTAAAATAACGTTACAAAATAGCTATTTGGTAATCGTCGCGACATCTAGTGTACCAATAGGTACTAAATACCCGGCTACGCTATCTTGTATGACGATTAGCAGTCCTCTTGAGTTATTGGTCCATGATAAAACTAAGTCGATCAGCACTAAAAAAAAATTAGATCAATTTTATTTATTTTTGGACACCTTACGCTTGACCAAAAAATTGACAATGCCAAAATTGTTTTCACAAAAAAGGCTTAATGGTTCCTAAGACAGTTTCCTTGTATTTTCCATGGTTTCAGATTTTTCCATACTATCCCATTAAAAAATACACTGTATTCATTCATTGAATCACGAGGGAAACATTAACTTGCCTTTAGTCACTTTGCAGTTATTTTTCATATCAACACCAACAACTCTGATCTTCAATAAGGGTACAACATTTCTAACTTGCTGCAAGCCAAATCTGGACATTTTATCTTGAACCCTGGTTTGTATCAGCTGTAGTAGACGTTCGCGTTCCCGTATTGCGTGGTCTTGTAAAAGCACAGTTTGTGAAGACGTTAGTTGATTCTGTAATAGATAAAACTTGTCTTATAATATGCGGTAAGTAAACCACGCATGGCGAAAGAGAGCCCGGTGATGTTGATATTCTCTCTATCGATTTGAAGTGTCAAATCGACCAGTTAACTTGAGCTTGGCTATAATGGACGAGAATTGAAAAATTACATATTTAATTACCGATGAAATTCGATTCCGTTTGTTTTGTAATTAGATGTTTTGCTGTTTCTCTCCACACCACCGAATGGAACAGTATGCCATTGTTAGACATATTTTTCTTTATTAGAATAAAAACTGAATATTTTTGGAGTATACGGAGACGTAAACACAGGTCAGTTGTTGGCCTGTCTTTATTTCAGTGCAAACAAGAGTTGATATTTATAAGTCGATACCTCCAATTGGACGTAGTTAAACAAAAAGGATCACATCAAATCAAATCAAATCAAATCAAATGCACATCCAGTCACTTTCGAGATTTGGCAGTTTGAAATTTAAAAGTGCTTCTCACTCTTGTTTTATTATCAAAATGTATAATGTCATGTAACTCCAGAGATATTTATTTATGTTTATATGACGGATTTTTTTGCTGATCTAAGATGTTAGACTTTAGGAACTGTTTGGTATATATAACTCATTTTTTGATAATTTTGTGGATTGGATCGTTTTTGCTTAACTATGTCCAATTAACACTACGCCAACTTTATTTTTTGGTTATTTTCTGTTTTTTTTGTAAACAGCCATATTTATTTACTTTAATTATTTGTTATGCTCCTCGAATTTTGTGAAAAATAAACAAAAAACCAAGAAAAGAAATCCGAAAAAAATACCAAAAAACGAAACAAAAAACAATAAAAACAGAACAGGTCCAAAAATTAAGTTGGCGTAGTGTTCATTGGAGGTATCGAAGTGATGTATCATTGATGAGTTACCAGGAATATACGGACTTTATTTCGTCTGTATTTCTGGTTATATATTCGATGTGTTGGAATGTCTTGTCGGCGTTTAAAAAAAATCTGGTTTTTACTAACAAATTTAGAAATCTCACAGATATGTATTGAGGTCAGGTCGTCCCACTACCTGTTTCTTTAAGGTTTGCTATTATTCTAATAAGTTTTGTTTTGCAACGTAAATAGGTATGCGTAACCATGGAATTAGTGATACTCATAGATTAGGACAGTCTACATGTAGTACAAATTCATACGTATCACGTCAACTTTTCATATCTAAATCTATATTTACCCTGAAATCCGCGTGATCCGCACTCCTCTTCATAACTTTAGCAATTTGTGAACCACTGTCCATGAGTTTATTTTTTGCAACTTCCTCCATGTTTTCCGAGTCAGGAGAGTCCTGTAAAAAGCACAGTTATGTCGCGTTCAAATAATGCAAGTTTGTGGATTATTCTTACTATAGTTTTACTTCGAAAGCGGAATAAACAACCAATAGCCCTTTGTGACTCGACAACTAATTAAATATGTGATTTTGCAATTTTCGTCCATTATAGCAAAGCTCAAGTTAACTGGTCGATTTGAAGTGAAACAATTGACGACACCCGTCAATTGTTTCGAATTCGAACTGGCCAATCGGAGCGCAGTTGTCACAGTAATGATATGGCAGAATAGTTTTCAAATAAATTAAATGACATTTCGTCGCTAATTCTGGTTATATACTCGATGCTTAGTAGTATACATTTTAACTGCCTCTGTGGCCGAACGGTTACCATCCTGGACTACCTGGACTGGACGTAGAAGTCCCGGGTTTCGTTTCCCGGGCCGGGTGAAATAATTATATAGCCTACATTTATTTCTCTCGTGAGTTTGAGTGTAATTTGTGGTTGTCTATATGCACAGGCCTACACTTTCCAAATTCAAAAATATTACCTGATCCGACATTTCCTTCTCAACTTCTTCGTAGAGTTTCTCCATCAATGTCTGTCTCTCTGCCTCGTATTTTATTTGGTGCAGGTGTTCAAGACGTTCTGATCTTGTTACTGAAATAAATTAAATGAAAAAAATGGTTTTCAATAAATAAATATTGCAATTCATACAGCGACATCTCTCGTCAGATTCAAATAGTCGTTAAGGTTTCTATCTAAGTAATTTCATAAATTGCTCACAGGTGCGCTGACGTCGAAAAAAAAACTGTTTAAACGCAATACTAAGATCTGTAACGTAATTGACATTTTTCAAAGAAAAATAGATGCCAATATACATGGGATATTTTTAAAATATTAGGGGTTAAAATATGAAATTGCCGTTTTATTGCAATAGG
>NW_020653855.1:1169859-1212128 GCF_003589595.1 Hyposmocoma kahamanoa
TTCAGTACAAATCGGCAATTTCATACTTTAACCCCTATTACTAACAACGTCTCAGGACTATATTTCTTTTTTCTTTTGTTCGATAACTTTTAATAATTCATCAGATTTTACTTTCATACAAAAATAAATAGCTCGCTCTACTCTAAACCATAGTTTCCGAGAGGGGTCCCTACCGCCCCCCAGTGGGCGCAGAAGAGTCCAAAGAGGGCGGTAGGTGCCTCGGAAGCAATTGGGGGGCGTTAACACTGTCCATCGGGGGCTACTGCATTTGAAAAAAATAAATTATCTACAATAATCATAAAAATCTTTATCTCTTTACAAAGCTATTATAAAATATTAAAATAATTTACATGAAGTGCCACCTTTGTAAGAGACTGGAGTCCATACTAGGAATTAACCTGTGTGCCGGATCTCCAAGCTCTCCCCATCCGGATAATTATGATGTTTAGAAAGGTAGCATTACAATGTAAATATGTTACAAATGTCACTTTGAACATTACGGTTTTACAAGATTGTAATTGTAAATAGAAAATTAATATCAACTACGTTACCAAGGTTATTAAATAATCAACCTCAATGTCGTCTGTTATCTTTGAATAAATTGAATAAAAAATGAATCGACGTCGTGCCGTGTGTCGTGTCACGTTGCGATATAGTGCCGTGAATTTTTACGTAGCTCGTTGTAGATTTCCACGATACGACGTCGCATCGTAAATCGATGCCGCGTCGTAACCCGTCGTGTTCCCATTATGTCGTGGCGACAGATAATCGTGCAGTTTAAAGTGTCGTGGTTGCATATTTAAATGGAGTTGTTCACACATAGAACAACATGATTAACTGTCGTTCACAACTTTTTTGACCTTACGACGACAGACTGTCGTAACAATACGAAGAGCAGACGGCAAATAAAACGTCACGATAAAAATGTAACGACAGATAATCGCAGCTTCAAACGATTCTGTCGTGCAAACGACAAGGCGGCTGCCGTGAACCGATAAATTGTCGTCACGATCTAGTGGGAACAGCAAGACACGACAGTCGTTCAACGATAAAATAAACGTCCGCGACACAGGCATTACAGATTAGTTGGCGACTGTCGCCCAACTATAACAAAAACGTTACGACATAATGGGAACGCGCTCTAAGTGCACAAACACACCAGCTGCAGCCGTGCCAATTGCATTCAAAGCGCTTTCCTATCTGTGATGCTGTTGGAATTAAGTCATATGCCTCGATCCCGAGCAGAGATAGCTTAGTGAGAGAAGATTTGCTTGAATGAATAGAATTATTTAAATTAGATTGGTCCTTTACGTTGCATCTTTTACAAATAAAAAGCCCCATATTTATTACACAGAATAATTCAAAACAAAATGGATTTAAAACACAAAAATAATCTCACCAGTACTTCCATCGTCAAACTTTTCAACATAAAGGGCTGGATACACTCTCGAAACAAATAACCTCAATTTTGAAATTTTCCCGCCGTCCGCCATTACAGATGATAGCGGCGTCAAGATGGCCGCCGCTCTGTGGTAGCCTAGACGAGCGTCCCAATGGGCCCGACGTGTAGAATTACCGTATATTTTTAGGCGGATTGAAGAGGTATCCTTGAAACAATTTTTAATGCATGTTGGTAAACTGATTATTCTTCTTAATTGTATGCTGTTTGGCCGAGCATATTGAAACAATACTGTTTTGTTACTCTTAAGTTAAACAGAATCTGTGTTTGTACAAATAAATGAGTTATAAATTAAATAAAGTGCAATAATTCTGTAATTATCCTATATCACAAATAACTTGATAGCTCTGTAGCTATCAAGTTATTTGTGATATAGGATTCTTTGCGCAGAAAACACCTTGGTAGATAACTCCACACTACCTGCTTATAACAATAAGCTCTATTGTTTCGATTATGGCCGATATAGATACCATTGAAT
This sequence comes from Hyposmocoma kahamanoa, assembly GCF_003589595.1. Classification (NCBI taxonomy): domain Eukaryota; kingdom Metazoa; phylum Arthropoda; class Insecta; order Lepidoptera; family Cosmopterigidae; genus Hyposmocoma; species Hyposmocoma kahamanoa. The sequence continues at coordinate 1,171,797 of NW_020653855.1, forward strand.
TTAACAATATAAGTTTTTAATTAATTCTTACCTCCCAAGGCGCAACCCCTTGCTCACACCCTGTAAGCTCAGCGCCATGCGTCACAATCTTACAACCAGCATACAATCTACCCGCCGACACAAGTTTGGACAGCATTCGGTCTGTACTCGCCTTTATAAAATACCAACCGTCTGTCAGGAGAAGCTCTAAGTTTGTATGGTTTTGTGGTATACTGTAAAAGGTAACAATTACTTGTATTTTCTGGGTAATCTCAAATTTACTGTCTTTAAATGAGTAAATTTGCAAAATTTAATTTAAGCTGAGTTTGTAGGTAGATTTCATATCGATCGGTCCCTTTATCTCGCAATCTATATCTTTAGGACGCTCTCGTCAATCTTCAAGTTTCGGCTGTCGCTTCATTTCTATTACGCGCAAAGTCAATTTCAAGAAGCTTATATAAACTTCTTGGTCATTTCCAATTGTTCGAACCACAAGCGATTGAAATATTTAGAACAATGAAACTATAGAGTCGCTTTGATTTTAATCTTATTTTTAAAATGATTTTTTTATTAAACGTTAGCAATAACTAACAAAATATTGTTGTACTCGTTTTACGCCTTGGGATTACCTATCAGAAGTCAGAAACTACATTTGCCCGAAATAACGTTAGCTCGAATTTTCATAATGTCAAATGTATTTTTTTAGAAAGATTACAAAACAAAAGCTAATTTTGCCTTAGTGAAAAGCATCCAAATTACTCGAAAGCGTAACAGTTTTTTTATAAATCGGTTTTCGGAATTACGGACATTTGGGTTTACGTTTAGTTGGAATATCGGTACATTTCTTATAGTACACACTTATTTTCACATTTGTAGTAATATTGGTACCTATGTATCTGCCCAACTCTTTATTATTTCTTTAAGTGAATTTGTTCAAAATTCGACATACTAATATATATAAAAATTAATTAATATTTACGATAAAGGCTAATCCATTACTCTTGTGTTCAAGTAATTTTCAGTCAAAGCTAAATAAGGTGCATTTTGTTAAGTTTCCAGTAGAAGCTGTATATGGTGTATTCGGGCCGTTGAATTGTTGCAAGCAAAATTAAGCAGTACTGCAATGATGTTACAATTTAAATTAAATGTTTTAGTTTTTTATATTTCGTTACATGTCACTACGTTTGTATAGGCTAAATTCGGACATTTTTTTCGTGTTTTTGTATTAGATCCGACGTCCATTTGTTGGTAGGTCAATGGTAAGTAGTGACTAGAGGTAGGCGTTTAAACGAAAAGCACTTTAAAAAGTTTGCTTTTTAAAATAAGCACGCTTTTCAATGTAAGCGTTAACAACGTGCTTCTGTTTCAAGTCCCGCCATCTATGTTTCCTAAACAAATTAATTCATCACTGTGAATAATATTGCCCTCCTTATCATATCTAATCTGCCCTCGTAACGAAAAAAGGCACAACGTCTACTCTTGCTTTTCGCTATCAACAAAATGCAAAATTTTTTAAACATAAATATCTAGTAGATTTACTTTCATACAAAAAGAAAAATATTTAAATAGATCGCTCTAAACGGTGATAACTCTGTGCAGTAGCAAATCACACGGCCGGGAAGAATCGCTAAACAACATACTACGAAATACAGATCAATTTTCAAAAATCAAAAAGATTTGTAGATACAAAGTGTTACGCCGGGTTCACGAGTCTTTCACTTGCGTTTTTCGCTTGCTTGCGTGGCTCGCTTCGCGCATACTCAAAGATCTGTTCACGAGTCGCTCGCTTGCGCCAACCGCTAGCTTTGCGTTGGATTTCTTTGCGTTGCGTGAGTTTGATATCTAGCAAGCTTGATATTTCCACGTAAGCAACAGGAAACATTTGCGGAGGACAGCACCACTGGCCAATCACAGAGCAGTAGCGTCCACTACAACCAAATCAAAGGCAAGGCTAAACAAATTTTGTACGCCGTGTACCCAGCCAACGCAAGGAAACGAAAAACGCAAGCGAAAGACTTGTGAACCCGGCTTTAGGTAGTACAACAAAAACTTCTAAGTTTATTTTAAATAAAGGCGTTGTTCCTTTAGTGGTACTAAAATAAATGGAAAATTTAACCTGGCTATTAGTTGGCTTATTGAAAAGAGTTCTCAAAATAAAGAAAGTCTGAATTAAAAACAAATTATTTTTGACCTGCCATTTCTGGAAAATCGTTAGGGATTATTAATGAAAAGTAAAACGGAACACAACCCCACGGAACGGAACAGGTTTTTATGTATTTTTTTGACAGCTCAGATGTCAACGACAAGAATGACTGTCGTAATTTAATTAGCCAATTAGAATTAAGATTTTGAATATTTTAGCGTTGAAGCGTTGCTGATTTTTGGACTTTTTTATGTATCGCAGTGTTGCTGCTAATTAATTTTACATATCTACCACACTTTTGTTCTAAATAAATAAAAAATGCAGGCCAGAATATTTATTATTATTATTTTGCTAAGTTGGCTGCTCAATAATAATTCCGTATAAGCTTTTATTGTTTTGTAAAAACTCATGGAACAAGAGTCTCAAAACTTATGAACACATACAGCATTTCCAGTTTGTCTAGAGCATAAACGTGGAAATTTCTATTCGGGAGCATTCGGAAATTCGAAGATTGCCGAGAAACATTAAGAAAATAGTTGTATAGTACTTGTGGGCCGTTAAATATAAAATAAAATATGTTATACCTGGTTACTGCTTTTCCATCTGCCAACACTGCAACGATACAAAGAACCAATGTTTTATAAGACGTGTCGTCTTTCTCCATTATTTTTCTCAACGCTGGTCTTCTAACATCATACAACTCTGTTTTATATCTGTACTTCAATTGTTCAAGAACATTCTTTGCGCTAGTTATACCTTTCATAGTTCTCGGAAACCTTATTTCGTAAGAAATTAACTTCCATAATATTAGTTTCATATGTATGTCGAGCCAACCTTCTGGTATTAATTTTGTGTTGACGTTTTCCATAAAAATGTTTTTGATAGCCATTGTAGTTAATTTGCAATTTGATATGTCGTTTCTTTGGCCGAAAAATTCAAAGTTCAGTAAATCTTCAAAAGAAAATTTAAAAATGCAACAATCAATTTCTAATTTCATTGATGAGTTGTCGTTTTCAATATTTTGCAGGTCTTTTAAGGTGTATTTCTTACTTTTCTTATAATTGTCATTGAAGTCAGTAACATTTTTGGAATCTTCACCTAACTTTGGGTTGTCACTTTGAGATATACATATTTTGTCTTCTACAACTTTTTGACTGTACGGAATTTGAAATTTCTTGCGTCTTTTAGCTTTCGGACAAGATAATATAGGGCTTCCAGATCGCTTAGACGCCTTTGGCGTTGATTCTTTGAAAAAATCCTCCGTATGTAAACTTTTTTCGAAATGATTTATCACTTGCGTATCAATTATGCTTTCAATGACATCCTCATCTTTGAGTTCTTTAGTTTTTTGTACATTTTCTTTAAAGACGGCTTTATCATTTTTATTTTCTGTGTCCAAATTAGGGAAAAGATTTTTAGATCTTAATAAGACCTCATTTGGAACTTGAACTTTAGTATTATATGAAGTTTTGGATCCAAAATCTCCAGGTTCGCTACTAGATTGAGACATAATAATATTGGGTTTGTCACTTTTAGGATGCTTTAAATCAAACTCCAGAAATACTTGTTTTGATTTCTCTAATGCTGCCGTTGAAATGTTTATGGTTTTTTTACTTGCAGTTTGAAATCCTTGGAAATCAGAAATATGTCCTGCATCTAATTCAATATCCTGAAATATTTTGTTATGTTTCAATAATTCCTTATCGGAAATTTTCACTTGCTTGTTACCTTTTTCAACAAAATCATTGTTATCGACAATATCTTCAAACATTCTCTTACTCCTTGCCAAAGCCTCTTCAGAAATTTTTACATCCTTGTTACTCGCAGTTTGAAAACCTTTTAATGAAGATATCTCCTCTATGACTTCTTCGTTTTGAGAACTAACTATATTTTGCAAGATCCTTTTACTTCTAATTAAAGCATCCTTCGATATTTTTACTTCTTTGTTGCTGGCTGTTTTGAATCCTTGATAACCAGAAGCCTCTGCCTTATCTTCTGTATTCGTTTCATCCATATCTTTGAAAATCTTTTCACTTTTACAATTTTTAAAGTCATGGTTGCCAGTTGTTTTGCATCTTTTTAAACTAATAGCATTGTTTTCTGTAACCGTTGGTTTAGTATAAATATCTTGAAGCACTTTTCTACTTTTAGCCAATGCTTCCACTGATATCGGTACTTTTTTATTACTGGCCGTACGAAAACCATGAAATTTAGAAGATGATGACACATTTTCACATGGACTTTCCATATCTATAACATTAATATCTTGAAATATTTTCTTAGTTCTAGCTAAAGCTTCAGCTGATATTTTAACTGATTTATTACTTGCAGTTTGAAAACCTACAAAGTCAGAGGCCGAAGGCATTATCTTTGGGCCTTGTGGAACTTTGAAATCGTCAGCAATATTTATATCTTGAAATATTTTCTTAGTTCTAGCTAAAGCTTCAGCTGATATTTTAACTGATTTATTACTTGCAGTTTGAAAACCTACAAAGGCAGAGGCCGAAGGCATTATCTTTGGGCCTTGTGGAACTTTGAAATCGTCAGCAATATTTATATCTTGAAATATCCTTTTACTTTTAGCTAAAGCCTTTGCAGAAATGGTTACTAATTTGTTACTAGCAGTTTCAAAGCCCTGGAACATAGTTGGCATATTTTCATTGGAATATTCTTGGTTGTTCTCGAGATCAGCTTCTACGTCTTCGAAAATTTTCTTACTCTGAGCTAAAGCTTCAACTGATATTTTAACTGGTTTATTACTAGCGGTTTGAAAGCCTTGGAATGAAGTTGAAGGCATATTTTCATTGGTATTTTCTTGGTTGTTTTCATTATCAGTAAATATGTCTTCGAAAACTTTTTTACTCTTAGCCAGGGCTTTAACTGGTATGTTAACAGGTTTATTACTAGCTGTGTGAAAACTTTCAAATTTAGTATTTGACATATTTTCATTTTTTTGGCCTGGATTATCTATATTTTGTAAGACCTCTTTCATTTTAATCAGTGGTTCGGTTGAAATTTCAATATCTTTATTGCTTGCAGTTTTAAAACATTGAAAGTTTGGTTTCAATATATAAATATCGTTGATCGTGTATTTTTTGTCTATTTTATTAGCTTTGATTTTTTGCGGATATTTTTCAAATGGTTCAATCACTCCACAATTTAACATAGCTTCTTCAAATTCTCTAACTTCTTCGTTATTTTCATGTTCAAAGCCATAAAAAGGTGCCTCTTCGTCACTTTCAGTTTTGTAGAAATCTGTACCGTTGTTTCCAGTATTATTAGTTTCCGCATCAGGACATGGTTCAAAATTCTTAATATTATTTAGAGGTATGATGAAATCTGCATTATCAAAGTCACTGATTTCGCTTGTTTTTAATAAAGTAACGTTATTTACTAAAATTTCATTATTGTTAGCACTTTCAAAATCAGTATAAGGCAAGTCTTTAGTTTGAATTTCTTTATTAATAGAATGCTCGTTTATATCTTTGTTTTCTTTGTGAGATTCTGTAGCTTCCTCATTATTATATAATGAATTAGCATGCAAAGATTTTTCCTTTCCTTCGCCTCTCTTCATTATTTTGTTAACATTGGATGGATCATCTTGAACAATGAAACTGGATTTATTTATCAAGTCTTGAAATATGACTTTACTTTTTTCAACTGCAATATCTGATATTTTAATACTCTTATTACTAGCTGTTTTAAATCCACCCAATTGTATGTCAGTACTGTTATTTGGTGAAATCACAGATGACACGTCATTAGATCTTTTATTAATTTCAGTTGTATACGTAAGTTTCCTGTAATCGTTGAATATTTTAATTATGTGTTTATAGTCTACCTCGAAAGATGATTTATTTACACTGTCTTTGTGCCTGTTTATTTTGGTGTTTTTTTCTTTCTTTTCATACAAATTAGTTTTTATTTCAGATTGTAAACAACATTCCAATTCATTTTTGTCTTCAATGAATGTATCTTTCGTGATGTAGTCAACATGTTGGCCAAGAGTGTTCCTTATGTTATTTTCTGTGTTTTCGGATATTTTAACAGAATTTGCATCCAAGGAACATTTCATGGTTGTGTCTTTTAGACAAATATCTTGAAATACTTTTTTACATTTTTGTGTGGTTTTTTCTGATAAACTTAACCTCTCATTACAAGCTGTTTCAAATTCTCTAAATATTTGTCCCCCTTCTTTCGGATCCTTCACTGTATTTGTCTCTTTATATTGACACCTTGGCTTCAAATACAATTCAGGTATATTTTCTACATTTTCGCTAACATTGAACTTATTAAAATCACAACCTGATATCGTCTTAGCCAGTTCTCTAAATACTTCAACAGCTTTTACATCCGCTATTCTCAAATCACAAGAATTATCAGTTGTAATAAGATTTACAATGTTCTTTTCAGTTTTTAGTTTTTCATTATATTTCTTAGTTTTATTATTCTGTTTAGAACATGGTAAGATTTGACTTTGTACAAAACCAATAGCGTCTTCTGAATCTACATCCATTTTTAGTTCCGAATTTGTCAAAAGTGCTTGTACATCTTCAAAAATATTTACACCGGTATCTATCTCTATTTTGTTTTTCAGATTTTGTATCACAGTTTCCTCCTCTTCACTATTTGTACCTTCATTTTTAACATTACTTTCACATAACTTTACTAATTCCTTTAAAGGCTTTTCATCTTTAGTAAAATCTAAAATATCTATAGCTTTAGAAAACGAATCGGTAGAAATCGTTATGGACTTATTACTCGCAGTATGAAAACCAACATACATAGTTTTATCTACAACACCAACTTTCTCATAAAATGACGTTTCCAAAACACATGTGAAAGGCAGATTTTCAGTCTTTAAGTCAGAATCTACCTCCTCATCACTGCTAAATAATATTTCATCTTCAAAGAAATTTATTTTCGCATCACTTCTTTCTATAGGAATTTCCAACAGTTCATCAAGTTTTTCAACTTTCATTTTACATTGGTCTAAAGGTATAATTGGACTTACTCTATCATCCTTTTTAGTTGCGAGTATATCTAAATCAATTGGATTTAGTAAAGGCTTTCTAGTTGTATGTATGAGTAGTTCCTTACCAATTATTTGCGAATTGATTATTTGTTTTGCTGTTTCGAGATTTGGACTTTCTTCAATAGCAGGGACCGCTATTTGCTCGAAATTTTCAAAAGTATCAAGATTAAACACTAAGGGTGAAAACAATTTAGGCAGTTTAGGCTTTCCATCAAGGATAGGACTTAAAGGAATGTCAGTATCTTCTATTAATATATCTAATTGATCATTGTTTTCTATTTCAATGCATTCATTAAAAATTTGTGTGTAGTTTTCCATCTGATTATCTATTGTATTCATTTCAAAGTCATCATTTAGGCATTCAATTTTACTTGTTATCTCATTTTTAAGTTCCTGTTTTTTGATAGGCAAACTATTATTGTGAATATGCGGATTGTTTTTAGGAGTTATGTCGTTCATTATTTGTTCATCTTCGTGGACAACAATATCAGTTCCCGAAATTAGATTTCTAGTTTTAGCATCAAGACTGTTGTGGTATTCTTTCAAAAAATGTGTATTTTCTATAATAGGATGATTGGTGTCTGTATTTTTTAAGTCATGTTTTTTGTTCAGATCTGGATCTTTTAACGATATGTCTATGATTGGAAAGGGTGACGTGACTATGCTTTTGGTGATTGTTTCATCTGAAATGAGGATATAGTTTAATATTTTAACATACATAATACTTGAACATAATATTTGAAATGTCAAAGTTTGGACACTAAATTACACCATAATAAGAACATTTATTATTTAACCCAGTCTGTCTAAAATCGAATTTTGTTGATGCTTTGATCTATTCACATTATGTGTATAATTGTATTATATACTAAATACATTACACAACATGAAAACTTCTTTACAATCAGAACTTACTCCTACAGCTGTAATTATATTCGTGAAATTATATTCGTTAAGGGGTGATTCACGTAATCAAACCGTTACGATATCGTAGCGATTGAGTCGTCGAACTGCTTTTTCGTATTCACGTGTGACAGCAAACGTCAACTAGTCCAATTTTAAAGTCGTTCGATTCAAATGTCGTTAACGCGTATTCTGGTATAAATGAATGGAACTTAAATTGAATCGAACGACTTTAAAATTGGACTCGTTGAAGTTCGACTAAATCGCTACGATTTCGTAACGGTTTGATTACGTGAATCGCACAACTATTAATGGCACTAAACGTTTTTTTGAAAGAACAAATACAAGTCAAATCTGAAAATATTGTATCATTTCCAGTTCACATATAGTACATACCTTCATCATTTCCAATACTCTGATGCTGAAATGTTAAGTCAAACTCCTGAGTAATGCCTCCAGGGTCCATAGCTTCAACATCATGGATGATATTCAGCAATTGTGTGTCTGATAAACCCTGTGTTTCAAATTTTGGTAACGGTTTTTGGTGGAGTACCTGTGCAACAAATAGTAACTTTATAGCCATATCACGTTTGTATATGTCCTCCATTTACTTTAACCTTGTAGTTGTATCACATTTGTATATATATCCCACCGCCCAGTATAGTTCTTCTCTACATAGGATTACAGGACGTAGTTCACTAAGCTAGCAAAATATGGGAACAGAAGTTATGTTCAGTACTGACCATTTAATATAAATACTCTTTTATTGCAAAGAAAGTCAATGTTACAAAATAAATCAAAAGGCAAACAACAGGTATAAAGCGCCTTTATTGCTAGATAGCAATCTCTTCCAGGTTACGGGAAATCCTTAATAGTAATTGACTAAAGCGGAACAAGTGCTCACTATACAGAGTATTTTTTTTAAATGGGTCAATATGGGGAAATCCGAAACCATAGAAGATACAAGGACCTGTCTGAGGAAGCAGTAAGTCTTTTTAAGTGAAAACAATTCTGGCATAGTAAATTTTTTGATCAAGCATCAGTTACCCATAGAAACGAATGAAACTTATCAATTTTTTTTGTGCTGATCAACTCAATTTTATGTCAGGATCATTTCATTGTATGGGATGAAAAAAATCGAGACAGCAGAAATGGGTCACATTGCATAAAATGTTTTTCATAGAAAACATATAAAATTGACTAATTTGTTTTAATGCTGACAGATTTAGCTTCTTATAAAGATGTCTTCATTGTATTGGCAGAAAAAAATTGGGACAGGAGAAGTTGGTCCAATTGTTGAATATTTAGAGCTTCCATTTTTCTTTGGTATGAAATTTGTTTAAATGAAAAAAAATCTGTACTGTATGTTAGGTGTGCAAGTCTTCTTATTTATTACACTTAATTTTAGAATAAGTAAAAAAATCCTTTATTTTTATTATCATTTTTCTAGAAAAAGTGAATGTAATTGTATCTACTCTAGCCATATTCAATGTAGAATAAATGTCAACAAACAAAATCATGTTATGATTTTCAGGGTTTTCACCTTCAGACTGTTTCGCAGTTACAATGTTAATATTGTTATAATTATTAATACAAAGATCGAACACTCAGAAAAAACACTCAGAAAAAATTCCTTCGATCCGGTCGGATTCGAACCGACGTCTTCTTGCATACCGTGCCAGACGCTATACCAACTAAACCACGGAACGAACCAACGGACCTCACGAATTTTTCTACGTGCTTGCGTCGTGTCTTTGTACTTGGTCTTTCAACGACTTTTTAGTCGTAGCGCCATCTATGAGAAATCTATTACAGATTTATCACCCAGTTAGTACCTTTACAGCTACCAGTCCTGGCGAGAGATGTCGCTATTCACTGTATTAATTAAATTTTTATTGAATTGATATTCAATTATTTTTTGTGAAATTACTCCACTAGTTTGTTATAATTATTAATACAAAGATCGAACACTCAGAAAAAATTCCTTCGATCCGGTCGGATTCAAACCGACGTCTTCTTGCATACCGTGCAAGAAGACGCTATACCAACTAAGCCACGGAACGAACCAACGGACCTCACGAATTTTTCTACGTGCTTGCGTCGTGTCTTTGTACTTGGTCTTTCAACGACTTTTTAGTCGTAGCGCTTAGTGGAGTAATTTCACAAAAAATAATTGAATATCAATTCAATAAAAAATTTAATTAATACAGTGAATAGCGACATCTCTCGCCAGGACTGGTAGCTGTAAAGGTAGTAACTGGGTGATAAATCTGTAATAGATTTCTCATAGATGGCGCTACGATAAAAAGTCGTTGAAAGACCAAGTACAAAGACACGACGCAAGCACATAGAAAAATTCGTGAGGTCCGTTGGTTCGTTCCGTGGCTTAGTTGGTATAGCGTCTGGCACGGTATATAAGAAGACGTCGGTTCGAATCCGACCGGATCGAAGGAATTTTTTCTGAGTGTTCGATCTTTGTATTAATAATTATAACAAACTAGTGGACTAATTTCACAAAAAATAATTGAATATCAATTCAATAAAAAATTTAATTAATGTTAATATTTTACCATTGACTTGCAAATAAATGGATGACGGGTCTAATACAAAAACCACGAAAAAAATGTCCCAAGTCAACCTATTTAAACGTAGTGACATGTAAAGGAATATGAAACAGCTAAAACGTTGAATTTAAATTGTAATGTCATCGCAGTACTGTCTAATTTTGCTTGCTTCGCTGTCAGTCGAACAAACAAAGACTAAAGCGTGAATGACGCTCTGTATACGATTTTAACGCCCTATAAGTTCGGACACTTTTTAGCGCGGGCCCGACATCCATATAATTGTAAGTCAATGCATGCTACATCTAAAGTGAAATAAGCATTGTATAAAATATTTGCATGCCAAGTTTGTGAAATTTACAATCTAATATAATATATTAAAAGAACTGAATTATTAACTACATTTTTCAGCGAATAAATTAAAAAAAAAATAATTTAAAAATATATCTAGTATTCTAAATTCCAATTACACAAGCAGGCTGTGACCAGAGCACGCCTAAATAATTACCATTGACAAAAAATGTTCTTTTCACTATCGAGGCTTTGTTATTAAACATTCTATATTGAATTTGGCTAAAGTATAGTGTTTTGGGGCATTTTTTATTTAGGCTCAACTGTACATTACCATTGCACGAGTTGAGAGTTGAAATTAATATGGTGAATAGATTACATAGTTAGCAGTGTAATCCTAAAATATTAGCTTTAGGAAACTCGTAGTTTTGATAATAAAAATTATTGAAATATTCGAAAATATATGATAGGAAACAGGTTTTATAGGTTAGGAAAGCACAGCGTTTGGTTGTTGCAGTATTTTTTTTGAAATAACGCAAAAAAATAAACATTTTCGTAAAAAAAATGAATGATTTTTTTTTACGAAAATGTTTATTTTTTTGCGTTATTTCAAAAATTTTCCGCAGTATTGAATTAAACAGCGCAAATTAATACGTAATTGTAAATTTAACATAGAAATTTACTATAATTAGTATGTAAGTTTATATTTTTGAACAATTATTTTTTGTTGCAAAAAAATAACGAAACGCGTAAAGAACGCCATGTTGTTTGTTGTTGTTTACTGTTTGATGTATGCATCAATTAGGATTTTGCGTTTTTGCCTGGTTTTAGGTTTAAATTTAGTTTTTCATATAACACAGGAAGTGGGGTTGGGGGGGGTGGTTTGGGGGTGGGTTTTTCCCGCTAGGGGTTCGGGGGGAGGGGTTTACCCCGCTCTCTGGTGCGAAAACATGATTTTTTGAGGTTATTTTTTTCGAATTTTCAAAAATTAATATCTCGAAAACTATTAACTTCCTAACTTTGAAACTTTGCACGAAGGGTTCCCTCCCCTCCCCCCTTCCTCCCACCCCCCTTCCACCCCTCAAATCGTGCGATGGTAATGTACAGTCCTTCCTTTATTTATTTTATTTATTTATTTATATTAAGCATAAGCAATTTCCCTTTTCGCGGCGTTAATATTCTGTTAGAGAATTTAGTACGTATAATAATTCCGTTGTCTTCTTACCTCATCACTCCCTGGCATCGTGTTCACAGGCATAAACGTAGGTTTTTTACACTTACTGTTAGACCCTGACGTTTTCCTATCATCGTTCACACAATCTGCGTTCTGTATAGCGCGAATTTGCTTCGAAAGATTAGACAAAATACGCGATTTATTTAGCTTTGAATTTCCTGGATTTGTAGACTTATCGTCTCTATATAGGCCGAGGAGCTGTCTTGTTCGCTGTTTTTTTAACACCGACTCGAAATTTGAAATAATTTCCAAGTCCTTATCCATGTTTTATTGTTTTACTATGTCGGATAACCTTTACAAGAAGTTCAGTAACTTTGTAAATATCATGTAAGTATGTGGTCCAATTAGCAAATTACAGCTACAAGATTATAGAAACAGTTGTGTAGTTTGGATGAACACTTGTTTTTAGGTATTTACATATTTTCCACTATAAACTAAACAAAGAAAGGAAAAATGAAATACGAGCGAAAAATCTTGTTTTGACTTTTGTGACGTTTCTTTAATCAGATGTTTTAAATATCTTTTTTCCATCATAAAGATATAAATACGTCTTAACGAAAAAAGATTGTAGTTTTTGTTATCATATCTCTGACATCACAAAGTAAAAAAAAGTGTTATTATGCAAAATAATATTTTGGCAATAAATGTAAATTTTCATAACCTAAAGTCTTTTTGGCATATTGTTTTTTTGACTTGTATCGTGTCTCTGCGTAAATCGAATTGTATAGCTTTCGTTCATAAATATAAATGCATGAGACCTTTTTAATATAAAATGTTAGTAAAAGTTACTTTCCTATTCCTAACTCAAAAATGTTAAAGTCTTTAGTGAATAAAATAACTTTAATATTGCTCGTGCAGGTTCATTATTCAAATTATATGTTATGTGCAATATATTAAGTTCAGAATTGAAAAAATCTAATTATTCCTGAACGAAGGAATGCTTGCTTGATCTGAGAAAACAGCTAGCGAGAAATCTCGAAAACATTGCATTTCATGCAAATTGATCAATTACAATTTACTACCAATAATAGTTCCAACAATTATTCTATTTTCTAACACCGAAATGGTGAGTATAGTTGTATTTATCCTGATATTCAATAAAATATTCGGTAAAAAATGGCGGGTTAAAAATTAGGTTATTTTTTCAGTCTCACACAATTTTGCTCGTACAGCCTGGTCCAAGGCCTGAAACGAGAACCTATTCCGACTACGACAGTGTCAATGACTGTATGGAAGGTGTCTGCAAGATTTACGAAGAACATTTGAAGCGGCGAAACCCTAATACGCCTACGATAACGTACGACATATCACAATTGTTCGATTTTGTTGATCAGGTATGTTTGTGTTTGATTTTCAATGTTAAGTATACTTAGATAAGGCTCTAAATTCATAATAATGCTGAGTGCAATGTTGATAAATGTGGGATATCTAGACAGGCTTTCAAATTTGTGTATAATATGGAACGTAGGTATCACATGGTCCTTTTCTTGATTAACTTTACTGTCCATAAGCAAATTTTCGAGGTTTTTTAATAATAAAATTTTAAAAACCTCGAAAATGTATAATTAATACGTATATTATGCAAGCGAATTTTTGTAACGATATTGTACATAGCATAATGAAGTTTATGGTCAAAAGTGCGAGCATTCTCGAGCATGCGCGAGAATTCCGCGGAAGATTTTGGCTCGTACCTAGTTAGTATGTTATACATTTCATCATAAAGTTCATTGTTCTACGTACAATATCGCCACGAAAATTTGCTTCTATTCCGTTCCGCCGCGATATAAATTGAGCCCAAGGCTTTCAATCTAGCTGCATTTCTCGCATCTTGCAAAAAAAATTAAATTTAGTGCAATATCGAAAATCTCTGAAAATACCAGTTTCAATACCAGAAGTATCAATTAACTTAAGGGACGTTTTGTCGAAAATGAGTTACATATATCATTGAATTCGGTAGTTCCCGCTATATCAATTGGTATTATTAAAATTTAGGAATTCCCAGTGGTTTAAAATGTAGCATGTTACCCTTACAATAAAAAACCTTTAAAAAAGATGTTTAGTTGTGTCTTACATCTAACATCTTTTTTTAATGTAAGGTACATGCTACATTTTAAACCACTGGGCATTCCTAAATCTTTCGTTTATTACTTGAAAGAAGAGGAAATTTTAAGAAACTTTGCTCTAGACACAATCAAAACTGGAGCAGACAGTAAAAAGTTATAGACAGATTTATAAAAATAAAATCGTTTTTTGGCTCTCCTGAAAAACCTTGGTTTGTCCCTTACATTAATTGATACTTCAGGTGTCGGTTTCTTGAATTTTCATAGTTCAAGTTTTGGGACGAAACATATTGTGTACCTGATACTAATCTACATGCCTACACATATCAGTTACAGTGCCATTCAGAGCTCTAAAACGCAAAGATCTGAGGAGTACTTATCACCCTGAGACATAAGTTGACAAGTCCCATGTGCATGTAATTTCACCAGCAACCTTATCCTTTGAAACCGGAACACAGTGATGCTCATATTACTGATTCGCGGCAGAAATAGGTTAGGCGGCAGTACTTCCCTGGACACTTACATAATTAGCTCTACTGCTACTAAAACTACTTAAGATACTTAAGATATTAAGTTTGTGAGCTCTTTGTGAACGAGTTCATCCAGGGAAATACTGCCACCGTAGCTATTTCTGTAATGTGATGAGTTCTGATAAATTTACAGGCACATATTATGTCTTAGGGTGATGTACGCAATGGCAGGGCCCCTCAGACCTCTGTAATTGAAAGGTCTGAGTGGCACTGGAATTGTTGTGGCATGTCACTTACCACCAGGTGCACGACTTGTCTGTCAGTCGGTTCACTCATAAAAAATATCTGTAGTTAAAGTTTGTGTCTTTCTCGAGTATTTTTATTTCTACTACGATTTCAGGAGGTATTAGCAAGTCTTATGACATGTGTTATAGAAGTGTAGGAACGTATACTCAGTTTATTCCGATGCCTGACAATAATGAAAATGTAATTTCCAGCTGGCCGACCTCAGTTGCCTGGTATACCAAAAATCTACTAACACATATGCACCCTACAATAAGGACTGGATAAAAGAAAAAATTTATGTTTTACTACGCCAAGCAGCTGGACAGAGTGACTAGAATAGGTTAGCAAAGGTTAAGACTGAGCACAAATAAGTAATGCATAAAGTCATACGTACCCTTGATATAATAAACCATACATGATCATTCGTAAAAAAAAATAGGAACAACATGAAATAAATTATTTCTATACTCGGTCCAACTGTTTATTTAACTTTTGACAGCTCGAATTCTAATCAATTAGTCATGTCCTAATGCGTTTCCGATTCCATTTTTTTGTAACAATAGATTTTATTTATGAAGAAGTTTTAATCGTAAATGTGAGCGGGTTCAAAAAAGAAGATATTGTCTGATTGGGATCGTGATGTTGCATTTGACAATTTGTGTACTCAAGAATTAAGAATTAATGTTAATGAGGATTCAACTGATGATTCCCGTTCATATTATAATCCGAAAATTCATTACAATAAACAACAACAATTTATTACAATTATTTATAATTTATTTAATTTCATTATTATTTATTAGACACGTACCAAAATTTATCAACATCATTTACAAAATAAAAAAATCAACTTGAATAAACTTTGTTACATAATCTGTTGACTTGATAAATATCTGAGCTAAAGAGTACGACACTTCACTAAAATTAAAAAATAAAAGAGTCCACGAAGTATTGAATTTTTTTGTCTATGGTTGTAAGTCAATAATTACGGAACTTCGGAGGCATGCATTTGTCAAAAGGATGGAAAAGTGGAAAAGTGTCGTTTTTATTTTGACTTTCAATTATTTTGTGAAATCTAGTTTAAAGTGGAATAGGATAGTGCTATTGTGCCTTAATCGAAGATTGAAACGCGAAATTATACGAATCTCGAACTAAAATACCCGTATCGGCCCGTTTTAAGGAATCCCGAGTCAATCCAAGCACGCCGCCTCAAATTGCCTATCCTCTTTGTGGCGGCCATATTTACAGAAACATAATTAAACTTCATGTTTAGGCTGATGGCTTTGCCAAAGCCTTAATAAATTTAAAAAAAAATCTATAATTACGGAACTTCTGAGGCATACATTTGTCAAAAGTTGAATTAATGGTTGGATGGAGTATATGTGAAATTTTAAAACTCCCACATTTAAGCAATAAAGTTATTGACTAATTTTGTTTGTACAATTTTTAAGACTCTTTTCTTAATAGTTGTCATTTTACAGATGTGACTTTATTATACCAGGGATGCGAATTATTTATGTTTAACCGAGACATCTTGTAATAATTCACTTCATTACAATTTTCAGGCGAAGTTTATAAACATACGTAACTGTAGTCAAAAAGTTCAATTTCGAATACAATGTTATTGTAACTTTATCAATGTGTATTTTGTGCTATTTCAATAAGATATAAAATTCAATGCTCTAAGACCAACCTCGGAGCATCATGGCGCATTTCTCTCCTGTGGCATTGACGAGCACGCTAGAAGATAACGCGACGTAATCCACCGGCACGCGCCAGGGACGTTTTGACTACGTAGTGGTGGAACGGAATAACATCCGAGCGACTGGAGCATGGTGCATTTAGCGGACTCTGGGGTTCGCTGGTGGACGCTCGGAGTGTCATACGGGATTTCCCTTATCAGTGTGCGCTGGCGAGCACAAAACCCTCTTCAATACGCTTAGTCTAGAGACAAATGAATAATTTGTGGTGGTTCCTAGCTTCTTACTTGTTACCACCATTTGGCAGCTGACTTTCCAATTATTACCCAGGGCCTGTCTTAATTTGAAAGTCGATCTGATGTTTAGAGTGAATTTTTATACGTATTGAAACCCATTAGAAAAGGGTAGTTGATGTTTGTGAGGCTCGAGGGTTGTGTCAGGATAAAGTGGCGTTCCATGGTCTCTGCTTACCACTTCTGTGGGACTAGAGCGTGAGCTTATGTATGTATGAAGCTCATTCACTGTGTTTAATTTCTCAAGTCCATTCATTTGGCAACGCGTAATGTCGGCTAACTTCGAAATAAACCGGTTTCTGATACCTCCAGCGTTTTCTATTCGCTTAATGCTCAATTTATATAATTATTAGTATTCGATGTTTATCGTGGCGATGGTATCGTTGAATTGGATTATGTTGAAAAACGATGTGTCAACAAGGTCAGGCTGAAAATCAGTACCGTGCGGCATATAGCCACAAGGATTATACTGAGCCTGTTCCTTCCACGCACTGTTGTTGTTCCCACAATATTATTATGTTCTGTACATACGTATTACTGTGTGTGGTAAATAAATGGTTTAAATTTACATCCCTTTGGAAGGGAATGGAATAGCTGCAAATTTTTGTAACGGTAATTGTACCTAGTATAATGAATTTTATGTCAATTGTGTATGTCCTGCGCTTGTCAATCCGTGCTTGTAAGAGAGAGAGGGAGATTTTGTTATGTTACAAAAATCTTGCAAATAAATATCAAGCTTTTTGTCCGGACTACTCAAATTTTGGAATTCAGGGTCAAGAGCACGTCAAGCTTGACACTGAAGCTTTAAATTTAACTCTAAGCCGCTTGCAATAAGAACGGTCCAAAGTCCCAAAGTGTTAAGCTTGATGTGCTCTTGACTATACGTTACACAATTGACATAAAATTAATTATGCTATGGTTACTAAAATTGGCTTCCATTCTCTTCCTTAACGATGTAAATTATGCGTAAATAATATCAAGTAGCTTATAAATGCAATGAATGTAAAGTATTACACGATATATTATGCTCCGTCTTAACCTAAGTTTATTAAAATCCAATTGACACTTGTATTTTCTAATTGTGTTGTTACTGCATTCAAATTTTCATAAAAATGGAAATAAAGATTTTTGTTGTACAACCCACTCTATTAGGTTCTATTTACATTACTGTGGAATGGCATGGAAGCAATGATCTATATACAAAAAAAAAGCATGGAAGCCAAAGTTTGTAACGAAATCGTGTAACGTACGAACTAACTGGCTTGCTGCTTTGTTAACGTCAGGTTTTAAACGTGTAAAAACCGATTATCGTCCGGAATCGAGGACAAAAATTATTTCCGCCAAAAATGCTATACAAAAGTTTGCTTCCATTCCATAGCACTATAAATGTAACCTTAGTACATAGATAAAATACATCTAACTGTATTTTATAAATACACATTTGTATTATTTGTTTCTTTATTTAAGAATTTTTGGCACACTGTGTCTAAATTCGTCATACCAAATTTTTTCATGTGATCCCACATATGGTTTGTATAATGCATAAGGCAAGTGTAGTATTCAGCCTTTGGTTTTTTACGTAAAGTCGAGTCTTACTTTCAGGGCCTTGATTTTGATTGCCTCTCCCCTTGACCTACCAATAAAGCCTCTCCCGATCGGAAACTCCGTCTTTTCCGAGTCGAGGCGATAATATTGCGAGTGGGCTATCACAGATTTGATCGATTACAATTTGAATTAAAATCGGGGCCCAGGGCTACGTAGAGGCTGTAATTTAAATTCTACTATTATGTACTGATAAGCCGAAAAGCGCTATCTCAATCGGAGTAAGTTTTGAGAAAATCGACTTTTTGTAAATTGTATTTTCGCATTTAAATCTTTTTGAAGATGTTAAAACTTATTTATACTTATTTTTGACTAATAGATTTATTGACATACCTAAATTATACATAAAATGTATTGATTGATTGACTATAAAGAAAGGTTTCAAAAATTGAGATTTAAAACACTACTTAATAGTTTTTTAAATGTTTTAAGTTAGATAGTGCTATTTCTATTATACCATTAGATGCGAAATTATTATAGCTATTGAATGGTATAGAAAAATGCAAAAGGGCGTATCTCAGAGATAGCGCCTTTCGGCTTAGCAGGGCAGTATTATCGTATTAAGACCCGTTAAGTCGAGAACGATGTGCTTGTACACCAGCACAAACAGATTTTACGAAACGTGGCCAGTTTTTGTCACGCGGACAAATGTCACGACCTACTGTCATGCAGCAATTGCACGAGTATGGGCTTTTGAGACGGCATGTACATTTTGCCGTGTTACATTACATCGCACCGCATTACATTGTAACAAATCGACACTTCCAATGACCACTAGGCCAACTTTTTTTATGTCAGTTTCTGTTATTTTTGTAAACAGTCATATTTATTTACTAATATTATGCCCCCCAAATATTGTGACAAAAAAAACAAGGAACAAAATAAAAACAGAACAGGTCCAGAAATAAAGTTGACGTAGTGGTGATTGGTGGTATCGAAATGTGTACGGCGATGTTGTACTGTCACGCTGTGTACAGACTGTAGTTGATCAAGCTTCACTAATTCCAATTTCTTTATAATGGCTTCATCAAATTTCATGATGAATTGGGTCCAATTCAGAAGTCCAACAAAAAAAGAAACGTCAAAATCGGTTCACAAATTATCGTGTAACATGCATTGGGACAGCAAAAGTTGGTCAAATTTAATTTAAAAAAATCATATAAAATTAATAACATTTTATGAAATTTGGCCAACTTCTGATGTCCCGATTTTTTCGTCCCATACAATGAAATGATCCCTTCATAAAAGTGAGTCGATTAGCACTAAAAAAAATGTTCCTAAGACAATTTCCTTGTATTTTCTATGGTTTCGGATTTCCCGTCATTCTCATTCAAAAAATCTGTATAATGTGAGAATAAAAGCAAAACCTATTTCACACAAATTCCGGTAGACGGGTTGTTTTCGGCCTTTTTATGGGGGACTGTGAACGTATTAAACACGGCTACAACAGGAGCTTCTGTTTTTGTTGAATAATAGACCTTAAAATCCTCGACATAATGGTAACAAAGGTAAGACTCGAGACTCGACGTTACGTTTAAACCAATTGAAACTGAAAGAGATGGTACAGTTGGCGAAATATTATTTGCACCCATTCGTGCTATCGCTTCATCTTTATAATACAATAGAATAAAAGAATGCACCGTCTCGGTAACACTTGTGCCATCTGTGTAGTGCAAACAACTAATTCAAACACTTTTATGCATTGACACTTATTCTAAACTTGATAATCTTTATGTGGAACTAACTTTGTTGGATCAGCAAGAGTCTGCAGTTGGTATTTTACAAAATACTTACAGTTTAAAAAAACGACCTAATGAGTAAAGACATATAAATTTTTATTGAATTGATATTCAATTATTTTTTATCTGAAATTACTCCACTAGTTTGTTATAATAATTCCTTCGATCTGGCCGGATTCGAACCGACGTCTTCTAGCAAACCGTGCCGGACACTATGCCAACTAAGCCACTGAACGAACTAGCGGACCTCACGAATTTTCTATGTTCTTCTTGCCGTATCTTTGTATTTGGTTTTTCAACGACTATTTAGCCATAGCGCCATCAATGAGACATCTATGAAAGTATTTCGTCACCCAGTTAGATAACTTTACAGCTACCAGCTGCGGCTAGAGATATCGCTATTCACTGTATTTAAATTTAAAGATTAAAAGACATAATTCAAAACAAGAATTTAGAAAAAGACTTAGCGACCAAGATCATTAAGTCCATGTTGAATGAAAGAAGTGTTAATTGTTTCATTACTCTATTGTAATAGAAAGGATACGCCTTTCCAAGAGATGTCATTCATCAGTGCAAATAATATTTCTTCAACTATAACAATTGTACGACTCCATTATTATAATTCTACGCAGATGAAGTTACGAGCACCAACTAGTATAAAATAATTGTGTATTTTACTCATGTGGGGTTACACCACTTTTGCGTTGGTAGCCTCAATTCACAGTTTCAACCACGGAAGAAAAAACAATGTTCTGTGGTTTCAACAAATTAATATACTTCGCCCGAGTCAAAAAACCTCGCAGGTCCAGAAAGGACGTCGGTTCCGATTCTGATTTTGTTTCTGTATATGTGT
Source organism: Hyposmocoma kahamanoa (assembly GCF_003589595.1). Classification (NCBI taxonomy): domain Eukaryota; kingdom Metazoa; phylum Arthropoda; class Insecta; order Lepidoptera; family Cosmopterigidae; genus Hyposmocoma; species Hyposmocoma kahamanoa. The sequence continues at coordinate 1,192,945 of NW_020653855.1, forward strand.
TTCGTGGACATACGTGGGTTTTTCGCTCCGAAGCGTCGCTATGTTAGAAGAATAATTTTGGTTTTTTAATCATACTAAATTGTGAGTTAAGCCACAGAGTAAATGTTTGTTTTTTTAACTTTGTTTAGGGCGTATTACTAAGAGATATTGTAAGTTAATTACTTTTAGATTATAAGAAATAAAAGTTGTGAAAATGATACGTAATTGTTTTTATTTAGCTTATAAAAAGCTTTTTTTTTATCAAATTCAGACGATATGCAGCGTTGTCTCCGAGCCTTAGATTGCACGCTTACTCTGCCGCCGTTAGTTGCAAGCTTGTGATAAAAACTCAAAATCGAGAAAATAATATTTAAAGAAATGAAATATATTCACATTCTAAGCGCTTACAAAAATATTTTTTAATACAGATGCTCAAAACGTGGTATTCTTCGTACTACAAATCGTGCCGAATTTTGCTTTTTAATTTTTTTTTACTGTTGTTTCAAGTCTTAAACAGAACTAAAAAGGTTGTATATTTATTTAATATTTATGTGCTTTGTGACGTAAGTCATTCGTCATTAGAACTTATATTTACTTACAAACACCTTATTTGTTTAAATTGCATGGGTGTTTTATAAAACAACGGGTTACATTTAAAAATACCAAAATATTTTCCATAAAGATGGCTGATTGAGTATTAACAATGACCGGAGGTGAGTTACACGAGACCGCTGTGCGCCGCGCCACTAAAATAGCAATTTTAATGTGGCTGAATACTGGCAACAGTTGCCATTGTACTATGTATAATTTTTATCAGACAAAGAAATAAAATGAGTTTTGTTTTAAAAACGTGTTTTATTTTACCTTCAATGTAGTTTTTTCGCAAATGTATTAAAAAACGTCGTTTGATACACGTGCGGATTTGTCATTTTCACTTGTCTCGAGAGAAGAAGCCTCGAGACTCGTGAATAATGACTAACTTTCCGCACTTGTATCAAAAATAACTAATTAGCAATAACAACACGGAGAAGATAAACTTTCTTTTTAGAAGAAAACTTTTGCAAAAGCATATTGCAATTTATTTTACATAACTTTGTATAGAAGCTCCCATAAAACAGTGAAAAAAGTGTGTTTAGGTAGTAAATAGTTATAGAAAAAAAGTAAATTTTATACTCTGGAACCATGAACCATATAGCTCCCGGAGTGTCGTTTGAGTAGGACCTGTTACTCGGCTTTCTGTATATTTAAATTGCGAGCTAAAAGTTACAGTTCAAATTATTGCTTTTGTGATTATGTACCCAAGTGTTTAAGCTACGGATAAGTCGAAGCTAATTGTAAGAACTGTGTGTTATAACCAAATTATAGACGAAAACAATTTAAATTATAAATGCAACTGACGACGAACGACCTACGACATCACTAGACGTTTCCCTAAGCGAAACGCGCAAGCACCGCGTTCTCCACGGCGCTTACTACCTTTTGGGCGCGGTATCTCTTGCCGACGGATACCGCAACCGATTGCCGCAATACGCATCCACCTTTGTTCGTCGTGAGTAAAACCAACCTCTACATACCGACATATTAGAAAATAGATCGATATTGAGATTGATATTTTGTTGATTGATAAGTAAATTATTGATAACCTTTCTCCAACTGTTGCACTTAAAATTATGATAGTTGGGCTTTGGAGTTCCGATTTGCAACCAAAGTGTCTATTAGAACCATAGTACTGCAGCAGGCCCCAAGATCGCAATGTACTAAATATGGAAATAATATTTTAAAGAGACTTTCTAACTTGTGAAGTATGTGATCAGCTCTTCCATCTTGACTGTACCGAAATATCTTTCGATTCGCTCTGGGCCTTTTGGAGGGAAAAGTGTCGTTTTTATTTTGACTTTCAATTATTTTGTGAAATCTAGTTTAAAGTGGATAGGATAGTGCTATTATGCCTTAATCGAATATTAAAACGTGAAATTATACGAATCTCGAACTAAAATACCCGTATCGGCCCGTTCTAAGGACTCCCGAGTCAATCCAACCACGCCGCCTCAAATTGCCTATCCTCTTTGTGGCGGCCATATTTACAGAAACATAATTAAACGAAGACATGACTCAAAGGACTTGTATCCAAGCCAAAATTATTAATAAAAAAAAAGATATATTTTTCGGCCTCTGCCAATGAAATCAAAAACATTCAAATGCCGAACATGTCAAAATTTATCTGGAAATGAAAATAATCACTTCCACAGTACACCAATTAACCATAGTCATACAACACTAACCACTGGATATTTAGAAGACAATATTACACACAGAAAACCGAACGCTATTTGCAGTATTCCTACAAGCAATTCATTTCAATTACTGTCAGACTCTGACGAGAAAAGTCAACAGAACACAAACACACAGTACCCCTATAGCTCTTTGCCTGACATAATGTCACATGGCAAAAATAATAGTTGCCCTGAGCTTAAATTAAACAATAATATTATAAGTGACATATTAAAAAAGGTCGAGGCACTTGAACTGAATTTAAAGTCCACAGAAGATGAATTAGACAAACAATAAGCAGAAAATTATACTTTAGAAAAAAGGGTTGCAAAAGCACCAAGCTTGATTTTTCCCAGTACACTTATCAGGAAACTAATTACACTGAAGTATTTAAACAATCAGCCTGAAATCACCCCAGTGACAGTGAACGGTTCTAGCAGCCCCACTAACAAAGAATCATTAAATTAACATTTGTATTCTCAGCTCTAACAAATATAATAAAACGCGATCTGTAATGGAAAATATTTTGAGCGATAAGTCTAACATATTACAGTATCTAAAACCCGGAAAAATTACGGAATAGTAGAGCTACTAAGAAATATAGAATCCACAGTGACCAACTACACGTACACTTGGATTCACGAAAGATGACCACGGCGCAGAAGGCATATTTTAGGTCTCTTTGGAGGTGCGAGGTGAGGCGCGGGCGGAATGCGTCAAGATCGGAGCGACGCCATTGGTGCGCGCGCGTCTCGTGATAGACTGCTCAGTCGCTATTCGTCTATCGCGGCGTCGACGCGCTCACACTGCTCTCGAGTACAGTCGAAAAGAAGTGTTTCTTTGTTTTAAATTGTTTTTTATTTGTTGTTTTCGTTTTTTGTTAAGTTTTTTGTTGAGATTTGTTATTGTGTTGAACTTATTTGCTATTTTACAATGCCGCGAGGAAAAGGCAATACTTTGAATAGACAGTCGAGAAGTTTGGTGTACAACGTGTTTCAATATTTTTCACAAGATTTTAAAATACTCGAAGCTTACAAAAAAACGGCCGCGGCAACAAAGACGTCTGTATCGACAGTACAAAGAATTATAAAAGAAAGTAAATCTTCACCGTTCTTAGTGGTTTTTAGAACCCCTGGTAAAAAGAGACCGCGCCATAACCCTGCCTCCGACGTTGACGCCTTTGACAAAGGGGTAATTAAGAGATGTATTCATAACTTTCATTAAAATTGAAAAAGAATTGCCAACTTTAGAAAAGTTACGAGCAAAATTACATCAAGATATTAACTTTAAAGGATCCAAAACAAGTTTGGGTCGATTAATAAAAAGAATTGGATTTAAGTGGAAAAAAACAGAAAATAACCGAAATATTTTAATAGAAACATCAGCTATTCGGTTACGAATATAGTTCTGTTACGAATCAATTACCTAAAAAAACTCCAAGAATATCGAAGACAAAATAGACCAATCATTTATACTGACGAATCGTACGTCCATGCTACACATGCAAAACCCATGGGCTGGGCTGACGGTTCTACAGCAGGTCTGAAATAGCCTATCTCAAAAGGCCAACGTGTCGTTATCGTTCATGCCGGTTCAGAGGCTGGATTTGTGCCAAATGCATTATTAACTTTCAAGTCGGGCACAAAATTAGGAGATTATCATGACGACATGAATTTTGAAAATTACCAGAAATGGATTCGAACTCTATTGGTACCCAATCTCCCACCGAACTCCGTTGTTGTGGTAGACAACGCCCCATACCACAATAAAGAATATGATATGGCTCCCACATCTAATTCCCGAAAATCCTACATGCAAGAGTGGCTTACCAAAAATGGAATCAGCTTTGATTCCAATATGTTGAAACCTCAATTGTACGATATAATAAAAAATAACAAACCTCGTTTAAAGAAATACTCCGTTGACAAAATTTTGATGGAAAATGGTCACGATGTTCTCCGTCTTCCACCGTACCACCCGGATTTAAATCCCATAGAAATGGCTTGGGCCTCTATAAAGGGTTACGTGAGTAGTAAAAACGTAAAGTGGAATATTAGCTGCGTTATAGATTTAATTAAAGAAAAAGTGAATCTGGTGGGACCAGAGGAATGGAAAAAACTATGTGACAAAGTAAAATCTATAGAAGAAAGCTATATAAAAAGTGACCACATCGTGGATGTTCTTACGGAGGAATTAATTATACGTGTGGGAGAATCTGACGAAAGCGAAGATTCGACAGATGTGGATTTTCCCGAATCATCGGAAGATGAAGACTTTAATATGGAACCCGGCCCCAGTTCCTCAAGTTCCACGATTCCCTCAAGTTCCATGATAGAGGGAATCATCATCATCAAAATGGAACTTGAGAATAGCGAATGTGTTTTACAAATTTTTATATTTTTGGTTCAATTTATTATAATAAACATTTAAAATTACTTACGTTTGATTTATTTGCATAACCAGCGTTTACAACATTACACAAATTATTAAACCAAAATTAAAATATTATATTGTCATAAGTCTTTTCTTCATGAGTGTACGTGCGCAGACGGCCGCCATTTGTGGTCATCTTTCGTGAATCGTACCGATGATTTCTGTGTGATATTCGTAGGAGATGATGACTTCCTTACTACTAAGAATTTCTCCAGGTTATGCACCGGAATTAAAGAAGCTCCGAGAAAGAAGAGAGAAAGCGCAAAGAAGCAATGAAAATTCAACACACCAACATTATATTGTGCCATCGAGTATATGACCAGAAATAGAGACGAAATAAGGGCCATTCCTGGTAACACATTAGCGATACAGCTCTTATAAATATCAACTCCGTTTGCACTGAAATATATACAGACCAACTACTGACCTGCGTGTCTCCGTATATTCCAAAAAATATTCTGTATTTATTGTAATACACTTAGAATAATAACGCATAGAAACCTAGCCCGCACACGCTAATTGAGGCAAATTGAAGCGCGCTAAAAGGGCCTACACGAGCGGGCGGGCCTTCAGTGCTCAAGGTCAACTTGCACCGCGAACAGCTCCAGAATTTTACTTAAAAATGACGAAATGTGCGGTAAATGAGTGTAAAAATACGTCACACAAACATAAAATAGATACTAACATCACATTCCACAAGGAAGTAACGCGTTTCAACTTGTATTTTTATGTAAATATTCACTAAAACCGAAAATTAACCAACTACTAAAACTAGCCTACATGAATTCAATTTTTGCCTCACTTGTGACTGTTCGTTTGATATGAAACTATCATTCTATGCGTTATTATTCTAAGGTAATACAGATAACATCTCTAACAATGCCGTGCTGTTCTATTCGGTAGTGTAGAAAAAAAAGCTAAACATCTAATTACAAAACAAACGGAATCACATTGCATCGGTAATTAAATATTAAATATGTAATTTTGCAATTTTCGTCCATTATAGCAAAGCTCAAGTTAACTGGTCAATTTGAAGTGAAACAATTGACGACACCCGTCAATTGTTTAGAATTTGGGCTAGCCAATCGGAGCGGCAGTTGTTATAGTAATGATATGGCAGAATAGTTTTCAAATAAATTAAATGACATTTCGTCTCTATTGTTTTTTTTTTTTTTTTTTTTTACCAACGTTCTGATTTCAAAACTCTCAAATTGGTTATTCAACTGGCGAGTAGAAAGTTTTAATAATCTATTATACTGGGGTCAGGACTTGCATGACTACACGTATCTACTTGACACAAATCTGCATTTAGAATATAACAAGTACATGTACCGTCCCATTAGCGGCCTAATTAAGACAAACTCATTGCGTATCATCAGTATAGATCTGAAACAACTAATGAATGGTATTAGACACGCTTTTCAACCTGCGCCGACTGGTGATGTACATCAAAAGAATAAATTTTTTCTTTAATATGTACAAAAAAGAACAAAAAGAAAACCGAAAAATAGAATACACAATCTATTATCAAAATGTAAAGGGCTTAAAAACTAAAACTGCAAGTATAAAGAAAGCACTAAAACAGTTTCCAAATCCTGTATTAGCTTTCACCGAGACTCGACTGGACGACAGCGTATACGACGCAGAATTATTTCTGGCAAATTATGCTATTCTACGCCATGATCGAGCTGGAGGACGGGGCAGCGGAGTACTACTTGCCGTACGCCAGCCCTATAATGTACAACTTGTTGACTGTGGCTGCACATCTGATGACGAAATCGTGGTCGCTCTTATCAACAAGGGATCTTTACGTTTCATTTTTGTTGTACTGTACTTACGCCCTAGGATATCTGACAACCACTATCTTTCAATTTTTTGAATTTTAGACATTGACTTACAATTTTAGAACAATTAATGACAAAACAAATGCCAATTATAATTGTTGGAGATTTTAACTTGTACTCCGCATCGAAAGATGTAAAAGATGTTTATGATTTATTACTTTCAACGTGCGATTTATCGCAACTTAATACTGTTGTGAACGGCCTGGTTGAATCAGAGATCCATCATGTGCCGCTTGAAATTCATAGAATGTTACAAAGGCTACACTTTAACTTGCCCACACCTCCTATGTCCACAACGCACCCATGTAATTGAACCTGAATCACCACTTACTAGACCCTTCCGAAATTTCAGAAAAGCTGACTTTAGTGATCTATACCGAGAACTTTCCACTAATGACTGGTCACTAGTTTACCATCTTCTAACATAGATGACGCTGTTGACTATTTTTACAAGTTAATTAATAATAAATTGGACATAACTGTACCCCATGTAGCCTTTTCCTCCAAACTATCATTCAATTGGTCCGCAATGGTACAGTTCAGAGCTCATTGATTTATTGCATACAAAAAAATACTACTACAAACTCTATAAATCAACAAACTATGGGTTGTACTATGCTTATTTTTACTATTGCCGAAAAGTTTGTAAGTCACTAACTAACAAGTGTAATACTATGCATCTGCGGAAAATCGAAAATAACATTAGGTTGGACCCTAATACGTTTTGGTCTTACGTAAAATCGAATAGACTATCAACTAATCCCACTGTGTTTGATAACCTTACCTCGCAAAGAATAACGGACGAGTTAGCGAAATTTTTTAAAGAAGTTTACTCACCCACAAGTCCCAATTTGTGCCCCAATGATGCCCTGTTGGCTTCACAACTGTCCCCTCTTTCACAAACCCACCTGCAAATCACTGTAGACCATGTATCAGCATCCGACATAAGTAAAGTTATGAAAAAACTTAAACCTAAGTTTACTCGGGGCCCAGACGGCATTCCCCAAATAATAGTAAAAGACTGTAGATGCGTATTCGTTGAGCCACTACATCACATAATCAGCTTTTTTTTTTTTTTTTTTTTTTTTATACCTGACAGGCAAATGACTCCACTCCACCTGATGTTATGTGGAAAGTGGTATCCAAACGCGAAGGAACCTAGTGCAGCGATGGAATCCTCACTGCACTAGCCGCCTCCACCCTGCCTGCCTACAATATGCCTCTTCACGCCACGTTTGAAGGACCCCATATCATAAGAGGGAGGGAAGACATGTGCCGGAAGGGAGTTCCATTTGTCAACCGTGCGGCAGAGAAAGGAGCCACCGAACCTTTTAGTACGCGATGGAATGCGGCAGGTAGTGAAACGGTGACTACGAAGGCCAGCACGCGTGCTTCTGAGCAGGAACGGGGAAGGGGGGATGAGGTTGAACAGCTCCTCAGAGCACTCACCATGGTACATGCGGTAAAAGGCGCTAAGCGATGCAACATCTCTACGCAGTTGCAGAGGTTCAAGGCGTGATGATGGCCTATAATTCTAGTAGCACGACGCTGTAATTTATCCAAGGCATCGAGTAGGTACTTGGCGGAGCCGTCCCACAAGTGCGAACAATACTCAACGCAAGACCGGACCTGTGTTTTGTACAGCAGGCATAACTGGTCCGGCGTGAAAAAACGTCGCACCTTGTTCAGGACTCCGAGTTTCCGTGAGGCTGTTTTGATCACAGATTCGATGTAGCTCCTTGGATTCAAATCACAGCAGATTTCCATACCGAGCAAGGTGAAACTGCTCTGAGGTGAAAGTGCTGTGCTCATCAGAGAAGGCATGGGAAGGAACGGCGACAATTTTGTTGTTAACGCGCAAACCTGTGTTTTCTTGGCGTTGAACTCAACAAGATTACTGGATCCCCATGCAGATATGAGGTCCAATATCCTATTGAGCTCAACGACAAGATCAGATCGCTCTCTGTCAGTATCGGCGCGCCCAGCTGCGGGGAATCCATGATATCCCCCATGAACAGTGCTATCATCTGCATAACAATGAATATTCCCAAGTGGAAGCATATCATTGATATGCAGAAGGAAAAGCGTGGGAGATAGGACGGATCCCTGCGGTACGCCGGCGTTCACATTCACGAACCTCGAAATGCTGCCGTCAGAAACGACGCGAATTCTCCGCTCACGAAGGAAATCGGCAATCCAGCTGCATAACTGGGCTGGCAAACCGTACGCCGGGAGCTTGGAGAGAAGAGCTTTGTGCCAGACCCGATCGAACGCTTTGGCTATATCGAGGCTAACAGCCAACGATTCGCCACGTTTGTCTATAGCCTCACCCCAAATATGCGATAAGTACGCTAGAAGGTCACCCGTTGATCGTTTCGGACGAAACCCATACTGCCGATCATTAATTATGGAGTGATCTTCTAGGTATTGGGTCAGTTGTTTATTAAGGATCCGCTCTAAAACCTTGCATATTATGGAAGTAATGGCTATGGGACGGTAATTATGCGGGTCTGATCGGTCGCCTTTTTTGGGAACTGGTTGCACATTAGCCTCTCTCCAAGAGCTTGTCTCTACAACACAAAAAATACCCCTGCGTTTGGAAGAAATCGAAGGTTGTACCAATCCATAAATCTGACCCAAAGATGGATATAAAGAATTATCGAGCAGTCGTGGTTATCTCTGTCTTTGCTAAGATCATGGAAACTGTACTATATAATTTAATTTATGAGCAACTTAGGGGCTGGTTCTGTGATCAACAGCACGGCTTTCTGCCAGGTCGTTCAACAGCTACTAATCTATTTAATGTTACATCTATAATTAATGACAATTTGGATTCTAAAAAACAGGTAGACGTAGCATATTTCGATTTTCAGAAAGCCTTCGACCGAATCGATTGTGACGTTCTCTTAGAAAAACTGGCCATCACAGGTTTCTCTTAAAATCTAGTCCCTTTCTTTGCAGATTATCTCAAACTCCGTGAACAATATGTGCAATACGAATACTGTCAATCTGATGCATATATAGTCAATTCAGGCGTAGGGCAAGGTTGTAGCTTGGGGCCATTGATGTTCCTAATACTTATTAACGACTTACCCTCATGTATCAATCACAGCACATGTCTCATATTTGCAGACGATGTTAAACTAACTAGGGCCATTGTGACTGACGTTGATTGTGCCTGCTACAGGAGGACATTAACAATGTACATAGGTGGGGAAGTACAAACAGTCTACATTTAAACATTAATAAGTGTGCCATAATGACCTTCACTCGCACCCATAAATGTAAACTAATACTTAATCGAAAACACCAACATAATAAGAGCGAGTTCTATTAAGGACCTGGGCACTTGGTACGACTCTAAACTGAGTTAATCAGTAAAATCAGTAAAGCCTCGCAAAAGTCTCTTGACTTCGTCTTGCGGCAGTCCAGGCAATTCAAGGATGAAATCACTTCCTGTATGTTGTATAATTCCTTTGTTAGAAGTAAGTTAGAGTGTAATTCAATAATTTGGAACCCCATACATGGCAATCATACACGAAACATAGAAAAAATTCAAAAAACATTTGTGCGTAGTCTGTACAGCAAAATCTATGGTTATTACCCACTTTTGTGTCCCACAACTTTTATTTTGGGTAAGGTTGAGTACCGCACGCTGGAGGTGAGACGAACCTGTCTCTCATTATATATTCCGTCTACTTCGCGGAGCCTCTTATAATCCTTTTTTATTGGCAATGATAGGTTTCTATGTTCCGCGGTCATGCGCGGTGCGAGCAATTGGACAACGATGTTTGCCCTGCCTATTACTCGGTGTAGATCCAGTAAGTCAGCTCCTTTCCCTCTCTCCCCGATAGACCTATTCAATTGTTCAGAGTCTAAGTTTATATTCTCCACGGGACTCTACCTCGAAACATTGACCAGACCCAGCAGTATTTAAGTTTAAATTTAGCTTTATTTTTAATCTGACATTTTATTATTTTTACTTCATAACATTTTACTTTATTATTTTCTGTATTACCTTGACATGAATTTGTTTACTATTTACGAATAATTGTGTTATTGCTTGTACTATAACTTGACCGTACTTTAATTTATAATGTATTCTGACTTCAGCAACTATTACGTCTAGATATATTCTGTTGCAATATGTTTGTACTTTATTGAAATAAATGAAAACCGTAAAGTGGTCAGCCAACCTACGGAATAGCTGGCCACTTTATTTCTTTAATATTTCCATTAGCGCTAAGGTAGAAAATATGTCAATAAAGGTATTAAATGGTAGTAAATAATGAGCACAGTTTGATTTGTATATCTCGCTTAGTCCAACCATCCTGACGGACACATCACGGCGGTATACATAACAAATTCTTCAGTGTTTTTAAAAAAATGTTACATGCGCCCTCTTAACTGACGGCGGCGCAGTATCGCGATCTTCTTGCGGTGTGTAAACCACTCTACCATGGACGTCGTCGTAATATAATTGTATAAATGGATTTTGGGGGTCTACTCGTTCTCCTTCCCAAACAATTACTGTCAAATATCAGATCCAAAAGACAATGACAACACAACTTTGTTCGCATCATGCGCCTTGTAATTTGATCGAATATTACATAATTGAAGCACTGGGAACAACAAGGGCGTTCGGCATCCAAAGCTCGTCGTGATGTTAGTGCATGAAAACATGTAACATGTAAATGTTGACAGTCAACCGTTGACCATGGGACATGTAAAGGGCCCGAAACGTCGGTTTGTTTGAAAAAACAAATATACGCGATTTAAATCCGGAAAAATAGTTTCATTTCCTATGTGTAACAATCGCGAAAACCTAAGAACTCGATATGTAAAACACAATCTAGTATCTTGTGACAAAAAGTCATGTTGATCTCCCTTCTAGATGGCGTAATTTTCGTTCATTTAGAATTAGAAGGTGATGCTCCGTTGTGGCATAGATTATAAATGTGCGTTTGAATTTGGGACGCGTTACCACCTGCAGTTTGTAAAAACTTATTTTAATGTAAGAAAATGTCAGAAACGAGCGACTTCATCCTCAACATGGAGCATCTAGGAGGCCAGTGAGACCTGCTGAAGATGATACTGTCGATTCTTTTTAGTCCAGCGAATTTAATGAATGATTAAAAATACGTTGAAGTTTATTTCAATGAAACTTTTAAATACTGATTCACAATTTATTTCCCTAAAAACCAATAATAAAACGAACGCCCCATTAATTTACCGGTTTGGAGCAACAAGGTCAGACGACACAAGGAAAATAAAAATTTCAAATGTTTCTAATTGCTTTAAAATAATAATAAAATTAACACCTGGATCTTTTAACTAAATCATAGGACAAATAAATAATAAAGAAGAGTCATATTATAAATATTAAAAAGACATATTTAAACTTATTTTAAATTTATATGTGGAACAGTTCTATAAGCAATTAAAAAAAAAGCAATTGATACATACAGATACATTTATTTCTCAGATATACAACTTGAACTAATACAAATTCTCTAAAATATTTATTTACATTTTTTAGAACAAATAAAATAAAAACCTTCAAAGAAAAAAACAGTTTCAAAGAGATTCGAAAAATAAAACTACTGCAACATCCTGCATTTCATGTCTTTTAAAACGTGTTCAGCCAATCAAAATCATCAAATTTGTATGCGCTCTGGTATTGGTTCTTTTTTAAATTTCCGTCGTTTTCTGCAAAGTCGAGCCAATCTTGTTGCTATTTTATATTTTACCCATTTTTAATTTCGACATAATAATAATAATGTGGACAATCACACCCGAGTACATTGGTCTCAACGAGGGGCTTTTTTACCAAGTGACGGGATGAACAAGTCGTGTCGTTCCAGAGCCATTCAGAACTTAAAATCGCAATATCTGAGATGCACTGCATTTTCACCTATTACCTCGAGACATAAGTTGACAAGTCGCATATGCCTGTAATTTCTTCCAGCACTCTTAGGGCGCGTTCCCATTTGGTCGTGACGACAGATTGTCGTGCAGTTTAAACTGTTGTGGCTTGTATATTTAAATGAAGTTGTTCACATAATGTACAACACGATTACCTGTCGTTCAAGACTTTTTTGACGTTACGACGACGGTAGATTGTCGTAACAATGTGAAGAACCAGAACGACAGTCGTCAGACGATAAATAAAACGTCACGATAAAAATGTGACGACAGATAATCGCAACTCAAACGACAATTAAGGCGGCTGCCGTGAACCAACAACGTCGTCACGATCTAGTGGGAACAGGATCGACAGTCGTTCAACGATAAAATTAACGTCAACGACAGGTCGTTGTAATATGGGTACAGGCTAAACACGACAGTCGTCCAACGATAAATAAAACGTTACGACATAATTAGAACGCGCCCTCATCCTTCAAAATCGAACGTAATAATCACATTACAGCTTGGCGGCAGAAATAGATAAGATGGCAGTACTTCCCCGGATGAACTCTTTCACAAGGAGCTCTACCGCTACTTCTCTGTGCTATGATTACCAGAGCAACGGAATTCACCCCAGGTCACAGCACGGAACACCCAGATCACCAGTGACCTCATCCAACGCCCACCACACGTTATGGTAATAAAATCGGCTCAAACACACTAGGTTCAACGTTGCGGAACACGACATAAAAATTCCCTTTTTTTATTAAGAATAATTAACAAAAACTTAAGATTTCTGTCGCTATTAGCGCATTTAGCATTGCCTAACATTCTAGTCCATCTAACAGGTACTAATACTAACTAACAATGTTTATTAAGATTTTAAAAAAAATACAAATTATTTACTTACTTGCTACACTTACATCGTCAGAAACAGATACCATAGTGACACACTTATACATGTTTTAATTATTGTTACAACTGTTACGTTACGTAATTGTATTTTATTGTTACAACTGTCGCGTTAAGCAATTGTATTTATTGTTACAATTGTCACTTCACGCAATCTAAATAATATGCGTAAAGCGATGTCGAATTAATGGGAACAGTGAGTGTGCAATGGCACCGCTCTTCGCACAGTAAGAATTACAATACATTAGCGAAATATAACTATAAATACAACCAACCTTAGGAAATAAGTATGTATGATAGACCATGGCTAAACGTATACAATACAATTTTGTTTTATTACTATCCATCGAGTATATAACCAGAAATAGAGACGAAATAAGGGTCATCCATCCCTGGCAACTCATCAGGCAAATGTGCCTTACATCACTTTTAAATATCAAATCTCGTTTGCTCTGAAATCACAAATTAGAAAGCTGAAATAGTACAGCGCCAACAACTGACCTGTGTGTACGTCTCCGTGTATTCCAAAAATATTCTGTATTTATTGTAATAAAGATAATATCTCTAACAATAGGGGACTGTTCCATTCGGTGGTACGGGAAAAACAGCAAAACATCTGATTACAAAACAAACGGAATCACATTTAATCGGTCATTATAGCAAAGCTCAAGTTAAAGTGGTCGATGTGAAGTGAAAGAATTGACGACAACCCGTCAATTGTTTCGAATTCGGGCTGGCCAATCGGAGCGCAGTTGTGACCGTGATGATTTCGCAGAATAATTTTCAGACAAATTAAATGACATTTCGTCTCTATTTCTGGTTATATATTCGAAGACCATGGCTATACGTACACAGTACAATTTTGTTTTATTATTATCTCTTGGCAATGTTTGTGTTTCGGATGTCACTGGATTTCTATCAGTTGCCCGTTTATGATTAAAATTCGATGTCTAAAATTGAACCTTATTTATACATAGGATAGGGATCTATTTTGCTTTATGTTTGTGTTTATGGCCGTCTATGCAAATTTAAACTATGTGTGAAAAGATTTTAAGGTTCTTCCGTAGACATATTATGTAGATTCTTTTTTGGTTACCTCTATACTTAATACTTAGAATAGAAAATACTTTAGAAAACATCTATAAGCAAAAAACTACAATATTAATTAATTATAATATATTTACAAATTACTAAACTTGTATAACATTTATATAAAGTGCACTGAATAATATTAACTATGTGCGAGACACCTTATCTTCAAAACACGAAGACAAATTTATAAATAAAAAAAAATATTTTTTGTCAAACATGCTTGGACACAGCATTACTTCCAAAAAACAAACACGGAAAGTTTGTTATTTATGGAGTGTGCGACTTATTTCCGGCCAAGGCCTGCAAAGTATGAAAATCCACAACTGTCCACTTCTCATAACTTTTAAATCTACTCACTAATAATGATCTATGTAATGAGGCAAAAGAAAAATTAATACAGCCAACTGCCTAGTGTTCGTATTTGCGAGAATTAAAATACCTACTTGTACCGCTCACTTAAAAAAAAAAGAAAATGGCGGTAACAGTTAAACTAAAGTGTTTCGGTATTCTTTTGTCTTTTCGTCTTTTTTGTATTTTGGTCGCGAAAATGAGTGCTGGTGAGAAGAGCGATAACGAAAATATAGTAATAGATGCACATTCAAGCACATTAACAGAAGGTCAGCAAACTACTATTAATATGCCTGGAAAAACAATAACATTTTGTTTTAGCAATTGTCCGAACACGTCAAATATTACTTCTAATAATAATTAATTATAAATTATTTTTTCTATTATACATCTTCCTCTTTTTAATCTTTTATTATTTCCTCACATAGTTTGAGAAAAATACTATATATGCCTCGGCGCGGAAGGGGATTGCTTGACTCGTATTAATACAAGGCCTGCCTGGCGTTCGTACTTGTAACTCATACTCGTCCAGTAATCCCTTACCGACCTCTGCAATAATGTACTATTTCTCAAACACGCTTGGAAATGTTTGCATTACTTTCAAATAAACGAACTCGGAAAGTTTGTCATTTACAGGCCGTGTAACTTCTTCCCCGCCTGTAAAGTATGTATGAAAATCCATTACTGTGCATTTCAATACTTTTAAATATACCTACTAGATGAACTATGTAAACAGGCAAAAGGAAAGCTCATATAGCCAACTGCTCGTAATTACATCATAATTTAATCGTAATTCTTCTTCGAGTACATAAACTCGATGAGTAAAGTGCGTTTCTATGTTCGTCACGAAAATAAGTTCTAACGAGAAGAGCGATAACGAAAATGCCTGCAAACACTATGTCAAATATTACTTTCAATTTTAATTAACTGTTTTTTTTTTTTACTTTTTGTACATACATCTTCTCTTTATTCTTCTATTATTACCTCACGTCGTTTGAGAAAATCACTGTACATGCCTCGGCGGGAACGGGGATTACTTGACTCGTATTAATACATTAACTCATACCCGTCCATCCCGGCCTTTGCAATAATGTCTTACACTTTTACCATCTCGAAGCCGTCGCCGATGAATTTGACCGCCGTAAAATCGGCATTTTATTTCATTGAAGCATCTGCTTCTTTGTTATTTTTTTATTATATTTCAATACAATATTTTAGTATAATCGATTTTACGATCGGCGTACATATCCAGACCCTGCCTTAGGTGCTAGAGCGGTTGGCTGTTTCAATAGCCAATAGCATGTTTCTATTTCAACCAGGGTTGTTGCTGATGGAGGTTTTTTTACACACTTGCGGATGCACAGTCAATATCAGTGAATACTGAATCTATTTACAAGAAAAAACGGTCTATTTTCTTAAGTATAATATTATTTAAATGACTTTGTGACATTTATTAACAAAATAATTAATCTGCATGAAAACTATTGATCTGCCTAGCTTAATCATTATTTAATCTTATTAACCGACTTTTAAAAAAGAAGGTCCTCAAGTCGAATGTTCTTTTTTTGTTTGTACGTTACGCGATAACTCCATATTTGTGAACCGATTTTAAGGATTCTTTTTTTTGTTAGAAAGAGGGTACCTCAGTAGAGGTTCCATTTAAATTCCACCTCTATGGGTGGCAAACTAGGGTATCAATGACTCTGTATGTTGAGATTATCAAAGTTATATTTTAAAAACAACAGCTGAGTTCCTTTTTCAGCTTGTAAATCTGTTTTTGCAAGATTTGTAAATTACTCCAGCGTGCCTTTTAGGTCAAGCCACGACTCATCGATGCAAGCGGATGCTGATTAATTTCTGCAGATTATATACGGAAGCTGATATTCGCAGAATTTTTCAAAATTTTTTGGGTATCCTCTTGCTATTGTATTGCATATTGCTATGCCCTTACAGGGTATCATATATTAAGGACTCATATGTTATACGAGTATAAGACTGTTGTAAACTTTTATATGAAGCAATAAATTGAAATTGAAATTGAAATTGAAATCCTGATTGCAACCAATCGGCGTTAAGATGTCAAAATAACGAAACGCTATTAGTTAAGACGCTCAGCTGTTCTATTTTCAAAGTACATTGCCCTTTGGCAGCGGTAAGACAGAAGCAATATTTTTTTTTATTTTTTTTATATCCACAATACATGAAGTAAATTTATAACATTGCAAATTTATTAAAACAATAAACAACGTAGCTATATAGTATAAAAGAAATAGTGCAGCTCCCACCTATTCAACGAGTCTACGCCTACACGTCATTAGAGCGTAGGATTGTTACATTATTATTTTTAACCGACTTCATAAAAAAGAAGGTTCTCAATTCGACTGCTTTTTGCGTTTATAAACCGATTTTGATTGAGAAAAACTTGGCAAATGATGTAATTCCACGCACTTTTGAGGTAGGTTTTTTAGTACTCTGTACTGAGGTTACAAAACATAATTTGAAAAAATTAAAGTATTTATCATAATATTCTCGTGCTATATTGAAATAACCTTTGTCAAAAGCAGTACTTACGTACTGATTTTTTTTAAACTAGCACGAAAAAGTCTTGATGGTAAGCGACACGCCTGTCTATAACAGTTTCAGTATCACTCGAGAATATAAATCGCAAAGATCTGTGAGACAAATAAGTTGACAAGTCCCATGTGCCTGTAATTTCACCAACCCATTACCCTTCAAAACCGGTACGCAGTAATTCTCACATTACTGCTTGATGGCAGCAATACGTAAAGTGGCTGTACCATAGATTACTCAATAGTTACTACGTAACAGATACATCACTCCTATATAAAATCGAATATACCTACGCTATAATAGTTTACTAAATCTGACTAATGACACCAGGCGGTCACTATGAGGAAAAAGGAGCCTAAGCAAGCGATTAGAGAGGTGAAAATAAAGTTGCCCGCCGTGTGCAGTCGTGCGGAACCGAATGCTGGAGTTGTACAAGGATTGTAATGTAAATGAAAGACTTGTTTCAGCGCTTGCACTGTCGTCGGTACACTAGTTAGGCATGTATCGCGTAACCTCGAGCGAGTGATGGAGCATCATACGAATATTTACTCTACGTGGAAGTTCAAAATTGTTACTTTTAATATATTTACATAGGACATACATAAAGGAGAAGTAGACCAACGTTAGGAGGAATTTGATATTAAAGGGATGGAATATCTTAGTGGGAGTTGCACCACCTTGTCTTATACTATGTAGGACATGCAAACCGGTTACCCGGTTAACCGAAGAATCCGAGTAAGTGTGTTTGTTACTAAATATGATTTATTTTAGAATCTTAGTGCCGCTGATTTGCTTTTTAATTTTAAAACGAGAAGTTGATTGATCTCATTCAAGTTGTGATTGCCATAAAATGTAATAACAATAATGTACAAAACACTAATTTGATGATTTTTTTAGTTTTCTGACACTTAAAGAATTATTTGTTTGATAATAGAAAAACATCCGAAAAAACCGGTTTTTAAAATTCCTCGGTTGTTGCATGCCTAATACCATGGTAGCAATATCGGTTCGCTCAATACGCCTGTCAAGTGATTAATAATTACAAATACTGACACCTAAATTAGGGCCTTAATTTATTTAATCTAACGACATAATTCACATGCGGTAATTAACAATTCGTCGTTTAGAAAAATCGCATCATTCAAATTCGCTACGAGTGGCAATTGCAAGTTGCAGTGCAGTCGCTTGGGAAAAGTGGCTCGTGTGACTACGCACTAACCTTCACATAATATTATTTGAACTTTCTCGAAAAAATATCGCTACGTCGCGTCTGTCATAACTGTTCTAATTCCTGTTAGGTCGAGTCGTAAACTGATATTAAATTTATTTCCAACTTATGTGAACGATGGAAAGTAAAATTGCATTAAAAAATATCGAGCTCGACAAAACGAGAACAGAAACGTGTTAAAAACTATAGCCCCGATGTAGTGGGAAAAAAATCTACGTTGCCAGTTATTATGTTTAGTCTGTTTGACTGAGATTATCTCCCCAAGACGAGTTTGCATCTTCTGCGTCTCTTGCCGCTTTTCGTCGTTTCCTATTTTTTGGATGCATTTTGTTTCTGTGCT
This sequence comes from Hyposmocoma kahamanoa, assembly GCF_003589595.1. Classification (NCBI taxonomy): domain Eukaryota; kingdom Metazoa; phylum Arthropoda; class Insecta; order Lepidoptera; family Cosmopterigidae; genus Hyposmocoma; species Hyposmocoma kahamanoa. The sequence goes on from NW_020653855.1 coordinate 1,211,870, forward strand.
TCTGGAGATCTTTTAGTTTCAGAAACCTGCAACAAGAAGGGGGAAATTATTTATGACAATAGTTAACATTGTAAATATTCAACCCATCAGCTTCAGTACTACATAAACACCAAACGTGTGTTTTATATGAAATTACATGAGTGTATCTCTGTCTTGAATCCAAATAAACGTGACTTAGTGCCGCATCCATACTAAACGTGATTTGTATGAAGTGACATCAGCGTGCCTTAGTACTGCATCCATACTAAAAGTGTGTTTT
>NW_020653855.1:1212138-1273001 GCF_003589595.1 Hyposmocoma kahamanoa
TTATGTGAAATGACATCAGCGTGCTTTAGTACTGCATCCATACTAAACGTGTATATTGTGTAAGGAGAATTGAGCTTTACTTTACAAATTTTAAATTCAAATAGTTTTTTGTTGTGATCAACTTACTTGCTCTCGCACTGCGTGCATTTGTGTCTGAAGTCATCGGGGTGAGCGTGATTTCTCGCTGCGTGGCGATCCCTGATGCGTTCAGAGATGAAATTGCGGTGGCATACCGAACATTGGAACGGCTTTGAGGTGCTGTGAGACTGTAAAAGAGATTTTTTATTTATATTTTTAGTAATATCATTTGACGAGACGGACAAGTAGTGCGCTAGGTGAAGGTAAGCTACACGCCTGTCCATAACAGGTACAGTGCCACTCAGAGCTTTAAATCGCAAAGATGTGAGGGGCATTGACAGTGACAGATTGAACTTGTCTCGCTGCTGTCACCCAGAGACATAAGTTGACAAATCCCATGTGTCTGTAATTTCACTAGCACCCCTCCCGGAAACGGAACACAGTAATGCTCGCATTACTGCTTGGCGGCAGAAACAGGTAAGGTGGCAGTATTTCTCTGGACGAGCTCTTTCACTTTTCTTTTTGTCTCTTTACTGCTATAAAATCGTTTTAATCACATGCGTAGCCTACAAATCTGCTGTGTTATCCTAGTAGGAGAATGGTTGCTGGATTCCAAATTTCTATTAACTAAATAAATGATGATGCAATTTCTTTTCACATAATTATATTTCTAAAGGTATTAGGGAATAAGTTTGATAAGTCTTTACGATACCAAATGACAGGACTGTGTCGTGTGCCTGATGGTAAGGTACACGCCTGTCCGTAACAGTTGCTGTGTCACTCAAGAGCTTTAAAGGTCTGAGGGGCACTGCCACTGCGCCCGTCACCCTGAGACATAACAGGTTACAAGGAGCTCTACTGCTACTAAAATACAAGGATACTTGTTGAAAAATGCTTACCACTTTCAAATGTCGTTTAAGACTGGAGTTGGTCCCGTAACTGGTATTACAGATGTCACAATTGTAGGGCCGTTCGTTTCTATGCGTCCGTTCGTGCACCTGTAATCAAACACACAAGCACTAGTTTATTTCATAGGTAAGCAAATCGCACCCCCCGTGGAAGAATGGCATAAGTGAAGTTGCGTCAAAAATGTTTATTGCTCCGTTGAATACAAATACATTGCATACAGATACAGATTCTTTTTTTGTTGGAAAGTGGGTACCTCAGATGTATGTCCCATTTAAATTTGAAGAAAGTATTCCTCTAAGGGTGACAAACTAGAGGATGACGACTTTTAATACTCTGTACTGAGGTTATTTCTAAACAAATACCGTTCATTTCATATAATTTTTATTTGGACCAATTTCACTTCCTATAATTTATAAGTTCATATAATTATTTCTTCATAACATTCACATTTTATAAAAAATAATCGCTTATTCTCAGTTGTCACCACTTGCTTTGTTCCCACTGGCGACAATTGGGGAAAAATCCCATATGTTACGAGGTGGTGACAAACGGGATAAAAAAATCCCAGTTGTTGCCAGTGGTGATTTCTACTGGCGACAAACGGGATAAAAAAATCTGTTGTTGCCACTGGCGGTAAATGGAGTTTGAAATATCCCAGTAGGTTGCCAGTGGTAAAAAAAAAACCAAATCAAATAAAAAATTTCAATTAATGTAAGTTTATTGCCGCCATCCAAAGTGAATAAAATAAAATTCGAGTTTAATGATAAAAGTATAGATCTTATTAACTCGAATTTCATTTTATTCCCTTTCGATGGCGGCAATAAACTAACACACAGACAAAACAAGAGAATAAACAGATCTTTTTATCCCTTTTTATCCCATATGTTACCACCTGGTAACATATGGGATTTTTTTCCCAATTGTCGCCAGTAGAAATCACCACTGGCAACAACTAGGATTTTTTATCCCGTTTGTCATCACCTGGTAACATATGGGATTATTTTTTACCATTTATCGCCACTGAAAATCAACACTGGTAACAACTGAGACTTTTTTATCCCATTTGTCACCACCTGGTAACATATGGATTTTTTTTCCCCAATTGTCGCCAGTGGGAACAAAGCCAGCCAGACAACTGGGAATAAGCGAAAATAATTATATAAAGCTCATATCATATAACAATCATTTCATATATTGTCTAGTCTAGTTTAGATAAATTTTTACGTGGTATAAAATCGCTTTTCATAAATTATAACTTTAAACCCGACTCGCCATGCTACTTGTCTGTTCGATACTAGGAGTGTAATTTAAAAGCTGGAGGTGCGGAGGGAGGGTTGTTTTCCTTAATATAGTTTACAATGCCGAATCTCAATTTCGACAAAATTATTATTGTTAGACACAGGAATCTTTGGTGGTTTAAATAAAACAAACGTACTTTAGTTGCGGCTCTAATTAAGTAGGTTAGGTTAGAACATGAAAAAGCAGAAACGACTTTGTTTGCTTTTCTGAATATGTTTTCAGGCCAAATTATAATTCATATAATATTAGTGTTAGGACATCGTTTTTCGGATATAATCCTATATCTAGATGAAATGAAATTTAGACAAAATGACGTTATGCTAACTGTGGTTTATAACTTATGATCGAAATTATAGAATGTAAGTTTATATTAAACGTTCGTTATATCAAGAGAATTACTAAATAAAATGAGTCAATAGGTTTTTTTATATTTTTTTTTTTTTTTTTTTTTTTATTGTGACTCGGCAAAATGACTGCACCGCGCCTGATGGAAAGTGCGAATACAGTCCAGAGATGAGAGTAACGGATGGAAAACACAAATATCTTCACTCCGTCACTATCATTTTGCCGGTCTGGCCAAATGCTTCTTCACACTACGTTTGAAGGACCCGATGTCATAGAGGGGAGGGAATACATGCGCCGGGAGTTAAAAAATATAAGTGGGCATTTGACCTCCATCTCACCTAATGGAAAGTCACGATGAGGTCGACGATGGAGCATGCAAACCTAAATAATGCCTATTCATTCTCGCCTTGAAAAGGCCCAAGTTATAACGTTCAGGGAACAAGTCTGCAGGCAGGGAATTCTACTCCATAGCCGTTCGCCATATAAATGTGGAAGCGTAACGCTTCGTGCGAATCTTTGGAATATCCACGACATAGGGGTGGTACCCAAGCCTGCGCCTAGTCCCCCGGTGATGGAAAGGGGAAGGCAGAATTAAATCGTGTAATTCCATCGCACACTCTCCGTGAAATACCGATACGCAGGCAACTTTACGGCGGTGTTCAAGGCTTTGCAGCTTAGCCTCCACTAATTCCGAGTCACTGCCTCCGTGGCCGAACGGTTACCATGCCGGACTGCCACGCAGAGGTCCCAGGTTCGATTCCCGGGCCGGGAGAAATATTTGTATGGCCTACAATTATTTTTCTCGTGAGTTTGGGTGTAATTTGTGGTTGTCTATATGTGTGTCCATGGCACCCGCGACACAGGGTTTCCCTAGTGCGGGGATATGTTGAGTGTGTGCGTTATTTAAAAAAAAAAAAAACCTATATATAAGCCTTTTGGCACGGTTGTCAATTGAATCCACAGTGGCCAGTTGATATGTAGCAGAGCCATCCCATAGGTGGCAACAGTACTTCATGCACGACCGGACTTGTGCTTGGAACAGCTGAAGCAACTGTCCCGGTGTAAATTACTGTCATTAAGCGAGGAGACGCGCGGGGCACGTGAGTTGCCCTTTAAGTTGGAAGCTATGTCCGGACATTGTCGCAGGACACTGCGACTGGCATCTCCGGCACTAGCCCGGAGAGCTAGTAGAGGATAAGCTAGATATCCTCCGGTCCCTCCAGCCACTTAGGTTATTGAGAACTGGAGAAACGTCGTTTTTCGGCGTTGGGTAGTGATCGTGCCTTACAGCTCCGCCCCAATGAGGAAATTTAGAGTCGACGGCTCAGCGGTGGCAACCGCTAGTTGTGCAATGCGCAACGGGAAGCGAGCGTGCCTACAGCTCCGGTACCTATCTGGAAAATACGGAGGGTACTGTACGTGCACCCGGGGCGGCTCACACGAGCCTCTCGAAGAACCTGATGAAGTCAAGTGACAGAGGTCTGTGAGAACCCTGTACACTGGCTGATCTGGGGTCAGAACCAGAAATTGCAAGGTTCCTGTGCGCGCACAGGTTATAGTGTCCTTCTTGTATGCCTTAAGGGTGGTAGGTAGGGACGGTCACTATATTCAAAACTAACGTAGAAAGGTATGGTGCTTGTCCCCGTGTAAAGTAACGCCTCACCCTGGAAAGGATGCCAAGCCTCCTTGTTGCATTTTGGCCATGGATTCATCTACCTGCCGAAGTTCAAATTGGACGACAGGTCCGTTCCAAGTAGCTGGAGACAGTTGGCTATTGGTATGGATATATCATGAAAAGTCGGAGTCAGCTTAAAGTGACTCCGTTATGTGGAGAATTGAACCACTTGAATCGAACGTTCACTCAAGAAATCCGAGATCCAATTGCAAAGGTCAGCGGGAAGCCCATAAGATGGAAGTAAAATTATGCCAATAATATTTATATGATACATTACACGCCCGGCACGGAGTGCGGCTCGGAAGGGGACCAGAGATAAAAACGTCAACTCACGGAAAGATTGTAGGCCTCGTAGAAGCTTTTGGCGCAGTAAGAGCATTGGTAAGTGGCGCCTCTCTGAGCGCGCTCGTGCACTTTCTGGTGCATTTTGAGCTGCGCCATTGTACCGAACTTCTTTGGGCATTGCTCGCACGACACGGTTTTTTCCTGAAACAAAATACTCATAAAACAGGTTTTGCAAGCAAGATGCTTATACAGGGTGACAGGTTTAACGAGATAAATATTTCAATACTTCACACGTAAGTTGTTGTTGTAAGTCAAAATACAATATCTTGCTTTTGAACTTACTTACCTGCGCACACTTTCCCACGGGTTTCACCCCCGAATGAAATTTCGTCTCTATTTCTAGTTATATATTCTGGCACATGACACGGTGTTACTTTGTAATATGTTGTGCAAATGATGTTATTAGTCGTGCTAAGGTCCTTTAAGAAACGTTCCTCCAGCCTACACATAAAGTCGGCGTGCTCCAGCCTACACATTCATGTTAGGACTCAATTTTGTCTGTCCTGAGCAAGGCATGAAGGGAAAGTTGAATTATTTTTAATAGTACTCTTTACACGCGGGAGTTCAATTTTACCGCTCAGTTGTTCTGTTTCATAGAGTAACCCAAATGAAGAGTGTGTAGTATTTGTAAAATGACACATTTTTTTTCTTATATTTAGGGGTGATCTCGTTCAACCTGTCACCCTGTATATTACACTGGAGTTTATACTTAGAATTTTATATTGAAAACAACTATTGCTGTGATTTTCTTTTCTAATCGCACTTCGTGTCTAGTGCAGTACATACATTATAGTGTATTTAAAATGATGTCTCGAACCTGTGGAGCAAAACTTACCAAATGAGTATCCCGATGTTTGGCCAAAGAGTGTGCGTGTTTGAAGACTTTGTGGCAAACGGCACACGTGAAGCTGTGGTCGCCGTGACTGGCCACGTGATTACGCAACGCCATCCAGCCAATCACTGTGATGCCACAAATCTTACACTCGCGCATACGCGTTGGGTGGTACCTGAAATAGTAATAGATTTTAGTCATGGACCAACATCGAGTATATAGGGTGTAAATTTGAGACGGGGCTGCAAGGCCAGCAGCCTTAATCGTTGTAGTTACAGGAAAACTGAATTATTACAAAATGTATCGTAAAAAGTTTTTTGCGATTTCTGACATTAGTTGATCCCATAGAGAGTATTGATCCTTAACAGAGACCGGATCGAATGGTATAAAAAGAAAGTTTTGTAAAAATTGCCTTTTATCTTGCTGACTGTACCATTTTTTCAAAATCTGTGAATGTCAATCAAACTATCTTCAAAATTCATGGATAGTCTTCTAAAACCGTTTTCCTGCAATTACAACTATTAAGGTGGCTTATGGGTGGTACACCGTATAACTAGAAATAGAGACGAAATGTAATTTAATTTGTATGAAAGATATTCTGCCAAATTATTACATTGACAACTGCGCTCTGATTGGCCAGCTCGAATTCGAAACAATTGATGGGCGTCGTCGATTCTTTCACTTCAAATCGACCAGATTCACTTGAGCTTTGCAATAATGGACGAAAATTGAAAGATGACATAATTTAATATTTAATTACCGATGAAATGTGATTCCGTTTCTTTTGTAATTAGATGTTTTGCTGTTTTTCCCACACCACCGAATGGTACAGCCCCCATAGTTAGAGATATTATCTTTATTACAATAAATACAGAACATTTTTGGAATATACGGAGACGTACACACAGGTCAGTTGTTGGCGCTGTACTATATCAACTTTCTAATTTGTGATTTCAACGCAACGAGTGTTGATATTTAAAAGTGATATAAGGCCCATTTGCCTGATGAGTTGCCAGGGATGGATGGCCCTTATTTCGTCTCTATTTTTGGTTATTTACTCGAAGTAGACCTATAACTCAAGTGGACTGTTAATCTCCAGACCGTAACTTGCTCTACCTCCTTGGCCGGACGGTTACCATGCTGGACTGCCACATTCCCGGGGCGGGAGAAATATTTGTATGACCTACATATAAGCGTGAAACACACTGACAACGGGAGCGGGTCTGGCGCGTGTCGGGTCGGGTGCATGGTGGGTGAAATTCCGTGTATTTACATGGACGATAACTACACGGAATTACACCCGCCGTACTCCAGACTTGACACGCACCCGACTCGCACCCGCTGTCTGTCTTCTAATCTTTCTTTCTTTCTATTTTAATACATATTTATTGCTATGTCAGACATGGACCCTCAGTTTGAAAGAATTTTAGACTCGAAAAAAACAAATAGTTTCATTTCCATTTCATGTAGTAAAGTGGTGGATAGTGGAGATGTTTCTTTATGTGATCTTGAAATACTAATAGCAGCGATGAAGAGCTAATCCAATTGATAACAAGCCTTGAACCTGACTCCTTTTTTTATTATACAACAGGGACGAACAAGTCCTGCACCTGGTAATAAGCGACACATCTGGCCACAGCAGTTGCAATGCCACCAGACCTTTAAATCGCAAAGATCCGAGGGGCACTGCCACATGCGCCTGTAATTTCACAAGCACCCTTAAGACAGAAATGCGTAAGGTGGCCCTTTACTGTTTCCCTGGACGAACTCTTTCACAAGGAGCTCTAAAATGTACTACTGCTACTAAAATGCATGTAATAACGATACCTTTGCCTATGATTCTTCAGACTGCCTTTCGAAGTAAACGCCTTATCACATTCTTTACAGGGGAAAACATTTTTGCCTGCCGCACTCTCCGCTTTCTCTGTCACCTCCCTAGAATTCATTCTGTCAATGGAAAAATATATATAAAAACCTAGTTTCACCATTACGAGGACCTTCTAAGATCCGTGATAGCCTAGCTAGGAGAATGTTTGCGTTTCTCGCCTGCTTGACAAAACGTGTTAAATAAGCATATCGCAGAAGGCTACAGAGCAATACGGGCCGTAATGCGTATTTCTAATTATGAGTGTACACACACGGTCGTACTTTGCGTCCTTAGGGATTTTAACGCTTTCCTGTCTGCTGATACTCCAGATAGCCATGTATGCAAGTAATCACTTGTATCAGTTCGCATAGAGTTCGCATAGTGCGATATGGAGGCCGCCTCCGCGGCGATCTTCACCGGCTGGAGAATTCATGCAATGAGCGATCGCGTATACAATCACCTACCTGTTGATGTCACTAGCGCTCCGAGCACGTCTTCCTTTCGTTTTAGCCTAACGTGGCGCTCTTTTTTTTAATTTATCGGAGTTTTTTAATTTGAAATAATATTATTTTATAGTATTCTATAATGTAATTCAACACATTTGTTTAGTTAATATTCTCATTGACATTTAAGGTACAAAATTGACATGTAATGGAAATTATGAATAATGATCATGGTTATGAAGGTGGTTTAAAAGATCAATGCCCTGCTTTGACCCCAACGGTTTTCTCACACCACCGAATGGAACAGAACCATTGTTGGAGATATTATCTTTATTACAATAAATACCATTGACTTACAAATAAATGGACGACGGGTCTTATACAAAAACCACGAAAAAAATGTCCCAAGTCAACCTTTTTAAACGTAGTGACATGTAAAGGAATATGAAAAAGCTAAAACGTTGAATTCAAATTGTAATGTCATCGCAGTACTGTCTAATTTTGCTTGCTTCGCTGTCAGAAGAAATAAACGAAGACTAAAGCGTGAATGACGCTCTGTATACGATTTTAACGCCCTATAAGTTCGGACACTTTTTAGCGCGGACCCGACGTCCATATAATTGTAAGTCAATGATAAATACAGAATATTTTTGGAATATATGTAGACATACACACAGGTCAGTTGTTTCTCTCGTGAGTATGGGTGTCATTTGTGGTAGCACCCGCGACACAGGGATTCCCTAATGCTGGATTATGTTGAGTGTGTGCGTTATTATTTATTATGTTTTATTGTATTGTGTATTTATATGTTATTATTATTATTATAAAGATAGTCTGTCAGTAGTTTATTCCAATTTCATATAACAATACATTACAAGTTCATGAAGGCTTGTGTAAGGATCTACACATATCTGTACTCACCTATTGACAACTCTGGCTTCCCTCCTCTGGTTCCTCCATATTTCCCTCTCTTTTGCAAAAACAGTTCTCCTCTCATTGATTAAACCAAAAGAGTGCCACTTCGTGTGAATTAGGAACCTCTTCGGATGATTAAAAACGAGGGTACAGTGGGCGCATTCATAGTATGTACCAGGCTTAGGATCTGCAATGCAATAATATAACATATTTTTATCAGTTTATTACATAAGACGCTTTCTGGAGCTATTCGAGTTTTACGGAAATTGACAATACATGTCTACCAGGAGGACAGTAGTAGTTTCTAGCTGGAGTAGAGCACTTTGTGAAGGGTCCTTACCCTTCAAAATATAGTAATGCTCAGATATAGGTAAGGTGGCAGTACTTCCATGGACGGTGTTGGTGAAATTACAGGCACATGGGAGTTGTCAACTTATGTTTCAGGGTGACAGGCGCGGTGGCAGTGCCTCTTGAGTGGCATAGCAAATGTTATGGACAGGCGCGTCATTTACCACTAGTGGCATGTCTCACTTTGTATCATAATAAAAATTACATACCACACACACATACTCACAAGACAAAAATATGTAGGCCATACAAATGTTGTCATTTAATCCGCTTGGGTAATGGAAAAAGGTAGTCACATACACTATTAAAACAAACATTATAATGTTATAGTAAGAATATAACAGATAAAATTTTCACAAAGATCCTCCAGGGTATAATCTTCCTACCCAACGTCAACTGGAAACATTTTCATTACCTGCATATCAAACCGTTGACAACCCTGAAATTCATTTCCGGGACGCAGGACTTGTTCGTCCCGTCACTAGATATTATAAAAAAAGGAGGTTCTCAATTTGATTGTATTTTTTTGTGTGTACATTCGTGAACCTATATTGGTGCTTCTTTTTTGTTGGTAAGGGAGTACCTCAGTAATGGTCCCATCCAATTTTGGAGAAAATATACCACCTTTAAGTGTGGCTAATTAGGAGATCTCAGGTATATTGGATTTCACTAATTCTCTGTTAACTAATTTCAACAAAGAATGGCCAATCCCTACTTTTCTGAGGTAAGTTTTTTTCATAAAAAAGTTATAATTATATTTGACGTTATAGTCACTACTACACACAATATACACAGGAAGTGATTTGTACCAGACTGAAGAGCTTTTCAATAATAATTTTTCATTCAAAAAAATAAAATTTCATTGGTATTTTAAAAACTGTCAGTTATATTTTCAAGTTTTGCTCTTGTTTAGGCATTGATTATATGCAATGACATATAATAAAATTGCAAATAAGCCGAGTCTGTATTTTTCACTGAACAATAAATACAGTAGAAGTGGTTAGTTAGTGTCCGATGCGTACCAACTATAGATCTCGAAAGACCTACATGAGCTCAGTCTGCCATTTTCGCTTTGTATAGTTGTGTCATTCTTTCGCGCAAATTCTCTAAAATCGATAGCATAAATGATAGCTGTACCAAAAATATTACCCATAGTAGTATTTCAAATCATCGGAAAGTCGTATTATAATAAATGTTTCATTTTCTGATTATCTATTCGTTCAAATATTAATCATTCGTTGTAGTCCAGCTACTGGCCGCAAGATGGCAGCACGTCGAATAAAATTTCAATATAAAATCAAAACATTCAAAATCAAATACATACAAAAACATATAAAATCAAATCAATCAAAACTCGATATATTATGTTATATTTAACACAACTTTTTGCACAACTATTTTATACTTCTTATTTAGATATATCTCAAATGTTTGATATTCAATGTGTTATATTTCAATTTTCGTTTTGTTATATTTCAGTCACCATCTAAGTGATACTCGAATAAAATAAAAACATACAGTTTTAATATGTACTGAAGTTATTTGAATTACATGTTAGTATTCGTGTAGTTACATGAATTGATACCCCATGGATATAACTATGTACAGTTGATGCCCATAGATACCATACAATTTTATTTGGTTCTGAGCAAATCAGTGTTAAACAAACATATCCTTTGACTCTATTGCATAACTAGTAAATGACATTTTAAGAAACTATAAATACAAAAAGACAACATAAAATAGGACAACAGACAAAAAGTAAAAAAAAAAAAACTAAATATAATGAGCACAAATGTTGTACTGCATACATACAGTTGTGGCGTATGCAAAAGGACCTCAGGAAAGGATTCAGCTTATGCCACAGCCATAATTACCAGTGGCGCTGGTTTTCAATGAGCCCTGAGTTTGGATGAGTGACGGACATGTCATAAAAATAAACTGCTTAAATATTTGTATATATGCGTTCTTTGTACATTGTTCAGTGTACAGTTACTGCTGAATGTCAGACTTGATGGATGGATCTAAGATATTTCAAATATTGAAACAAATATAATAAAAAGAAAACAACTTACCATTATTAATAGCTAATGTTGCTTCATTTACACTAACACTTGAATCAATTATATTCCGATTGGCAACATCTTCTCTCTGTATTCCATTAACATCTCTATGAAATGGATTTACATAGTCTGTGTCTGTCCAATAGAAGTTTTCTACTTTCACATCAACATACGGTTCTCCTTCAACATCTAGTTTGACAAAAACGCTGTCTAACATTGGTTTTATGTCTACAGTTTCTGTTTCTTCAGTAATATTTTCTGGAGAATTTGATTCAGATTTAATATTTATGTTTTCAGTCCCTTCTAATGGATCATTGTCTTTGCTTTTGTCATTTGTATCTTCATCGGTCTCTTCTAGTTCACTTTGTTGCGAGTCTTTATCATCTGTGGTGTTTTCTGTAGAGATTTCTTGTTGTTCATCGGATTTATCATTACTTTCATTTTGATATTCTATATCTATTTCTTGTTTCAGTTGATAATTTTCATCATTTGTATTTATTTTGGATGTAATAGTTTCATTGATGTTGGTTTCTTTTCTAGTATTATGATATGTGTTTTTGCTTTCTTTAGCACTTTGAATTGCAGTTTCTTTTTGTACATCTCTTTGAAGCCGTGCAATATCTTTTTGTTGCTGTAAGATATCTCTTTCTTGATTAATGATATCTTTTTCATGAGCCATCATTTCTTTTTGCTGTTCCAATTCTTTGTTTCTTGTAGTATTTATTAAAATATCTTCAATCAACCGAACTGTGTTCTCCAAGCTTCTTCGTTTAGTTGTATCCAGTAATGGTCTTTCTGGAATTTTATCTTGCATAAAATCAGAGGTGTCTTCCAGCAAATTGCGCTGATGAAGATTATATTTCTCCTTTTCCATGTTAAACATCTCATAATCATCGCTGTGATATTTCTGGAATGCTTTCGTTGGTACTTGTGGTATGTTTATAGGCAAACCTTTGCTATGAAAATGTTGGTCTAGAAAACTATGAGATAAAGTTGAATTGGGTATATTTTTGTCGAAACTTGATGGGTAATTGAGCATGTTATACCCGTGAGTCGGCTGTGCGTTCAAATTCATGGGGAAAAAACCATTCTGCCAGCTCGTATCGTGGAAGGACGTGGAATTTGGAGGCATGTAAGGCGAGTGTGAACTAGGTGGCTGGTAGTTCGGAAAAGTGTTTATTTGTTGGCTTAAATTTAAAGAAGAGTGGTTGTAAAGAGGATAATCTGGAAGGTGATACGGTGGGCTAGGTTGTTCAGGCGTTTGGTGGGCTATTTTACCCATATTACTTAGATTTTGTGTGAAATTGCCGTTCGTGCTCATCTGAGACATATTTACTGCCCCACTCATGCTTATAGGCGTTTCATTCGGCCCATAAGGGCCCGTGTTTTGTAACATAGCTTCTACGTCACTCACTTCACTTATTTATTTACGTTTACAGTCTTTATTTGTTGTAGAAAATGTAAAATAAACAAGATATAAGAAAGCCATTTTGAGAAATTGACGTATGATTGACATTTCCCAAAAACCGGTAATTTCCAGTCATTAACGCCAGTCAAACGTACGTAAGTTTAAAAAAAACCGTAAATGATTTAAATTAATGTTTTTGTTACATTTTTCTACTAAACTTATACAATATTTTTAATTTCAATCTTATTTTGTGTGCCATTGAAAAGCCTAAGATATTCTTTTTCTCTAAATGTATTCATGTATGTAATGCCTATAAAACCAGCGTAATATGATTTTTTACGAATTTGATTACTCTCTACAAAAATAGATTAGCTACAAAATGGCCACAAACTTAAATATCAAATACATGGTAGATCACAAACAACAAAGAGATACTACGTAGTAGATGAGGAGTGGAAGTGTCAATGACAACGATCAAGCCAACATTATTTTTATGACACTGTATAATTATCATTTATTAATATATATAATTATCTAAAATCTCAATTATTAATATATATAATTATCTAAAAGCTGAAACGGTTCCAACGCAGTATATATCACAGCAGCTCGACTGCTGTAACGTTGGTTTTCAGTTGGAGCGACTTTTATACACCTTTTTATAGGATAAGATGACGTGAAAGTACTGATGTGAGTTAATACTAAAATTATCACATATCGACTGTGAACTGGCAATCGATACTATCTCAATTTTGACATCTTTACAAGTGAAGAAAAAAATTGTTTGCGTCATTTATATAATATCTGGTTCATACATTGACTTACAATTATATGGACGTCGGGTCCGCGCTAAAAAGTGTCCGAACTTATAGGGCGTTAATCGTACACAGAGCGTCATTCACGCTTTAGTCTTCGTTTGTTCGACTGACAGCGAAGCATGCAAAATTAGACAGTACTGCGATGACATTACAATTTAAATGCAACGTTTTAGCTTTTTCATATTCCTTTACATGTCACTACGTTTAAATAGGTTGACTTGGGACATTTTTTTCGTGGTTTTTGTATTAGACCCGTCGTCCATTTATTTGTAAGTTAATGGGTTTATAAAATAAAAATACATCGCTTTTAAATATTTTTATCACACATGTATGTATGTACGTACACTACGTATTTTTAGATGCTATATAAATGATTCTTTATTCACCTGTAAAGTTGTCAAAATTGAGTTAGCACCGGTTGCCCGTTCACAGTCGATATATAATTTAAAATTTAAACAAAATACTTATTAAATCATACTAGCCATTGACGTACCAATGATATTAACATATTTATTTAAGTAATAATTAAGAAAGTAAATTTTAATGCCGTTTTATTTGTCAATATAAACAGTAGGCCATTAGTGTATGATCTATGCCTTTGCAGCAGACCTAATAAAACGGCCCAGAATGGGCCCAGAGGATGGAAAAAAAAATGGTTGAAATGTTGAAATGAGAAAACGGAGTATAATAAATATCATTGGAGGAAACCTCAGAGTTTTATTTACTCATTCTTCCGTTGCACAATTGAACGAATGGTATTTGAATCCATTCTTTTAATTCTTTTTTTTACGTGAAAACATCAACGTGTCAAAGTGACATTATTTGAAATTTTGTGTTTCAGTGCGTGGACGTATTCTATTACCTTTGTAAATATTTCGTAAACCGTTCTGATATAATTTTGTTGCGGTATATTATCATACACGAATTTGTTGAATTTTCGTGTAGCGTGTTGTAAATAGTGTATTTTATGTGAATATTTTGTGCTTCAAGTATTGTCGATGTAAGTTTTTCAATATTTTTATTTGTACTACTATAAAAAAAATATTTTTAAACAATTTAAACGTTGGTCCTATACATTTTAAACAGTTTATGGTCATTGTTTTATATAAATGATTATCTATTTTCAAACGAATGGTGCTTCAGTTGAGTGCAAACCTTGATGCGAAGGCCATTTCTCTTATTTTAAAAGTTATCGTCGTTTTTTTGCAATTAAACTTTTACTGCGTATGTTTTCTAACACTTTTCTTGCAAATTAAATTAAATTGACATACATTACGATATTTTTATGAGTAGTTGTTAATTAATTAATAAATAACTTTTATCGTTTTACCTTTTTTACAAGTTTGAACCGATTTTACGTATTCCATTAAAATAAATTTACAAATTGAGATTGAATTGGAACTATTTAACAGACTTAAATTCGATATCTCTCAATAATTATTTAAATTTTCAATTAATAGGTAATTGTCAAACTTGCAGTTCTTTTTATATTTCTTATTTTTTTTATTATTTACAATTATAAACTGTAGAAATTGTTAAATAAAAACGGTAGGCTATTTAAAATAAAATAAAAATGCTTTATTTCAATAACACATTCTTCTTTACATGACAGTGGCTGGTACCTCCTATGAAGCTTATAAAGCCAGTCTAAGGAGGCCCCACTCTTCCATAGCTATCACATTTTTTTACATATAATTTAATTTTAATTTTTATCTCTCAAAAACAAAATCATTCTATCATAACTTTAATAAGATTTTATGTTTTTATGTTACTATATCTCAAAAAACTCTCCCTCTCTCTGTGAGTGTGTGTATGAGTACGTATGTGTGTGCACGTATGTGTGTGCACGCGTGTGTGTGTTTGTGTGTATGTATTTAGTATCATACACATTTTGTTAATGTGTTTCTTTACCAAATATGAGATAATAAGGTAAGTTACAAACTACAATATAATCTCAAGATAGTGTTGTTTAAATAGAGAAAATGTAGTAGGAAAATCAACAGCTATCAATTTCTTTTATTTGTTTTAAATTTACAGGGTGTTAGATAAATGGCTGTAAATCTTTAAAGAGTTGATGTGATATCCTGATCTGTATTAAGTTAAAATATAAAAAATATTTTTACTTCCTGACTATTTTGTGACCCATAACATGTAACAAATTCTCATTTTTCAAAAAGCTTCCATTTCTGGTTTTATAGTATGTATAAACAAAGAGAAACTTGGCTTTTGTGACAATCCCAGTGGTATATACATAGCTACATAGTGATACAGACGGCAGCATACCAAGTTACACATTGCTGTACCTTGATCCGTTACACTTGAGGAGATATTCGAATAAAAGTTAATGTACTGTTGACTGTATTTACACAATCTTGCAAAACATTTCAAGGCTCTTTGTCATTTAAATAAATAAATAAATGTAATGTTCCTTATTGTTTTTAAGTAATGAGAAACCGGAATTATGTAAATACTGTGAACGGCATATGAAGATATACACTTTTCGAGATAGAGAGTAATTGTATTGTGTTTGCATACGTAAAAATTGTAAAATTAAATTAATTGTACAATTAAATTAAGTTGTTGTGTTGTCTGAACAAACATTAATAATAAAGTATATAGTATGGTCGCATTTATTCTTAAAATCACATTACACTACATAATCACAATTATTAAAATGAATAATAGAATTAAAGAAAGATTATGATTTATGAGACTATGAGTGTGTGCGCATTGTTATAATTATTAATAAAAAAGAGGAATACATGTTGAAGTAACAAATATATAGAGGGTCACAGGCTTCAAAATTTAAATGTCAAAAACTCATTTACATTATAAAAACAATTTGTCACAAGCAATTCAAACAGTGCTTTCTTAAATCTAGATGTAGGTCACATTTAAAATACATTTATTCAAATATCACCTCAAGTGTAACAGAACAAGGTCCATCGATATGTAGCTTGTTATGCTAACTTCGGTAGCACAATGTAGCTGTGTAAACACCACTGTGATAGCCACAAAAACCCAAGTTTCAGAAGTGTAGCTACTCTTTTTTACATACTTACCGTCAATATTTTTAAGAAACATTTTTTTTCAAGGTTTTTGTTGTCCTGACCACAACAGTAGAGTTTTTGCATGGAAATAAAGTTTTCTTAATGTTACAACCAATTACAAAATAATATTGATAACACAGAAACAAAAACTGGAAAAAATTACTTATATAAGTTTTTTTCAAATTGTAATTTTTTTTATAATGTCAAGTGACGGGACGAACAAGTCGTGCGCCTAGATAGTAAACTACACGCCTGTCCATAACAGTTGCAGTGCCACTCAGCTATTTAAATCGCAAAAATCTGAGGCGCACTATCACTGCGCCCGTCACCCTGTAATATAAGTTGACAAGTCCCATGTCACCTATCAGAAGTTCGAAATGACATTTTCCAGAAATAAAGTTTGCTCGAATTTTCATAACCTCGAAAGTAATTTTGAGAGGAAAATGTTTTTTCTTTTAAACCTAACTTAACCTAACCGAACCTAATCGTGTCTTTGCGATAAACAACCAACATATCCTAAAAGAACAATGGCTTCGTTATAATTCGGTTTTCAAGGTAATAAAAATTCGAACAAACCTTATTTCGGGAAAAATGAAATTTGAGTTTGTGATAGGTCACCGTCCCATGTGCCTGTAATTTCACCAAAACAAGGGGACTCGAATATTGTACAGGTAAAGGCTCTGCAGCACTATTCTACATGATATATCACGAAGAGTCTGCGATAGAATTGCATGATTTAATTCCTTCTTCTCCATTCCATCATCGAGGGACTTGAGGCCGGGGTTCCTATGTTGTGGATATTCCAAGGATGCGCCCGAAACGTTTCGTTTCCACATTTATATGGCGAACCGCAAAGTTGTGGAATTATCTGCCTGCAGACTTGTTCCTTGAGTAAGTTGGGCCTTTTCAAGGCGAGAGCGAATAGGCATTATTAAGTGTGCATGCTACATCGTCGCTTTCCATCAGGTGAGATGGAGGTCAAATGCACACTTATTTACTTAAAAAAAAAAGAGATTCATTTAATATGTACACTTTTAAACTTGTGCGTTGTTTTACTAATAATTGAAAACGGAAATACACGCTTATAAAGAATTTAATAGACATTTACCAATTATCCCGACGTTTCGGCGAATTAGACGTGCAAATACCATTTTTTTGTGATAACTAGTAACAGGACGAAGAAGTCGTGCGCTTGATGGTAATCTACACGTCTTTCTATAACAGTTGCAAAGCCACTCAGAGCTTTAAAGGCACTACCACTGCACCCGTCGTCACCTTGAGTCATAAGTTGACAAGCCACATGTGCTTGTAATTTCTACCAGTAATGCTTCGCATTACTGCTTGGCGGTAGAAATAGGTAACGTGGCAGCACTTCTCTGGACGAACTCCTTAACAAGTAGCTCTACTGCTACTAAATAATACCTATGCTAGTACTTATTAAATTGATTAATCGCATTTTAACCCCGTTTTGAAATGTTAGTTGTTTTACTTTGTAATTGAAACATTGCTAAATGTTATCAGGATTTATATAAACATAAAGTGCCACATGTGGAGTTGATAATACCTCTCACTGAAATCTCTTAATGATAAAAAATAGTACCACTTGTAATAATAATTAATACGAACACTACGAAAAAATCCCTTCGATCCGGCAGGATTCGAACCAAGGTCTTCCAGCAAACCGTGCCAGACGGTACGCGACGGAATGAACCAGCGGACCTTACGAATTTTTCTATGTGCTCGTTCCAGATCTGTTTCCATCATGACATTTTTATGTGAAATTACTCCACTGGCCCAAAGCTTTGATAGATTTCTCACAGATGGCGCTACGTCTTGAAAGTCGTTAAAAACCGAAAACAGATCGAAGCAATTTTTCTTTAGTGTTCAAAGTAATAAGGTTATGAAACTATTTTTCCGGATTTAAATCGCGTATATTTGTTTTTTCAAACAAACCAAAAAGTAAAATAATTTCATTTCCTATGTGTAACAATCGCGAAAACCTAAGAACTCGGTAATAAGGTTATTTCGTGTAAATACGCGCCTTTTACCAACGCTACATATCAGGATTTGCACTATTCTCGACTATTGAAAAACAAAAATAAATAAATAAAATGCTAAAATAACGAAGCGAAGTATTTCTACCCGCGTCAAAGAATATATAGCTGATGTCAAACACCGTCGCGTAAACAAGTCTGCAGTCTGCGAGCATGTCATGGATAAACCTACACATTCTACAAATTCAACAGGTTCTTGCAAAAGAAGTCCGTTATCTACCCAGGATGCTGCGAGAGGCCATTGAAATTAAAAAAACATCCTAATTTCAACAGGGAAGATGGTTTCTCCGTACCACCAGTTTGGGATCCAGTATTTCCTCTGATGAAAAATCCCAAACAGACTTAAGATTGCAGTACTAATTAATATGTTTCATTTTATTCCAATTTCCATTAT
This sequence comes from Hyposmocoma kahamanoa, assembly GCF_003589595.1. NCBI lineage: Eukaryota > Metazoa > Arthropoda > Insecta > Lepidoptera > Cosmopterigidae > Hyposmocoma > Hyposmocoma kahamanoa. The sequence continues at coordinate 1,230,982 of NW_020653855.1, forward strand.
TAATTAATAATAAATTTAATTTAAAAAAATTCATATTGTTAACAAAATAAAATATAAAAACATAATGTAGCGTAAATTGGAATGTTTCTTTGTAAAATCAAAAATAAGGTATTTAATTAATAAGTTTTGTAACTATGGTGAAAAAATAGGGTGGTTTGCATTAATATTAGACATAACTGGTTGATGACTGTCCCACGTTAGTTAACCGTGACCATGGGACCTGTAGAGGGTCCTAAACGTTGGTTTGTTGAAAAAACAAATATACGCGATTTAAATCCGGAAAAATAGTTTCATTTCCTATGTGTAACAATCACAAAAACCTAACAACTCGATATAAGGTCAGGTGGGGTAAGAGGAACATACTTTATTTCCAGACAAATGTTATGAGCTCTAGGAAGAGTAAGTAATGTCTTACACGAATTTCGAAATACTCTAATCTTGCTCTGGTTTATCAGCTTTCCATTGTTTAACAATCATTACGCTAAAATTAATATTTACAATGTATCTGACAAAAACTTTCAGGTTGTGCTAACGTTTCTCTTCCCCCAAGAAATGGGGTAAGAGGTACTATCATCGTATTTCATATAAATATAATGTATATTTAAATATATCCGTAGTTAATTCCTAAGTAAAACTATTTCAGTCGAATTTGATCTTAAAACCATTGAAATAACGTATAGTTATCAAAAAAACAAGTGAAAAACTAATTTTGGGGCAAGAGGAACATACAGGTTAAGGTCAGGGGTGACAAATTAAAAAAGCGAATATGTTATAATTTTTTTAATAACATCATGTGACGGGACGAACAAGTCGTGCTCGTGGTAAGCTACACGCGTACAGACGAACACACACTAAACAACCGAGTTGCAAAAGTAACGGTCTAAAAAAATATAAAAAAATTTCTACAGCTTACGTTATTTTAATATTGCAACATTTTAAAAATGCGGGATAACTTTGAATTTTTGAACTTTGAACATTGATGCATGCTAATCTGGTCTTGCATTTCGTCTATGAATCAGTGGCGTGGCGTGAGGGTGCAGAGGGGGCCATGGCCCCGTGCGGCATAGTAAAGCGATGGGGGCGGCCGTGAGCCTACTCTCTACTTAAAATTAGAAAATAAAATGAACTATTTGAAACAACGTCGAACAACACAATTTTAGTAGCAATAGAGTTCCTTGTGAAAGAGTCCGTCCAGGCTAGTACTGCATCTTACCTACACACATCAAAAGTGTCTAGGGATCAAGTACGTTTAAGAGTATTGCTGCAATTAGGGTTAATTATATTAACTTTTTTGTATCGCTATTGATACTTTTTAGTGAGTTTTAACATTTAAATAAGGAATATTGTTTAAAATTGGATAATAAGAAGAAAATCGATTGTCAATGTGGTTTTGTATAAAAATGCGTTTTGACAAAATCATTACAATATCTGCATCGGAACCGAAACAATTTACATTATTATGGAGAGACGACATCATTTAACCCGAGAAGTGATGGTGCGAGCCGTCGGAATGTTGGAAGCTGGTTCCAGGCAACGTGCTGTGGCTTTCACTCTTAACACTACACAGAGCGTCCTAAGTCGCCTCTGGACGCGCTATCGCATGACGGGCAGCGTGGCCGAGCGACATGGAGGACGATCTCGTATCACGACTCGCAGACAGGACCGGTATATCCAAAATACTGCTCGACGGAATCGTACCATGACCGCCATGATGTTGGTTACGAGGCTCCACAGCTCCTCAGGCTTGCTAATAAGCGATCAAACAATCCGAAATCTTTTACATGAAGTGGGTCTGCGATCCCGAAGGCCGCTCAGAGTTCCACCTATTGCACCCTACAATCGCAGGACCCGTTTACGATTGGCTCGCGAACACAGAAACTGGGAGGAAGAAGACTGGCGCTATGTGTGCTTTTCGGATGAATCCCGCTTCGGTATGAGACCGGATACAAGACGTACTCGAGTTTGGAGAACATCTGGACGTCATGAACGTTTGAGATATTGTCAGGAAGTTCATCCATATGGTGGGGGAACAATAATGATATGGGCCGGTATTTGGATCGGCGGAAGAACCGATCTCATTTGGATCAGGGGTAACCTCAATGCTCAAGTTACGCAGAGAGGATTGTTTCAGATGTTATCATCCCTTTGCGAGGCCAGTTGGGTGATTCATTTCAACTAATGCATGACAACGCACGTCCACACACGGCTAGAGTCGTAACACGCATTCTTGCCGAAGCTCGTATCAACGTTCTGCCGTGGCCTGCTCAATCGCCAGACCTCAATCCAATTGAGCACGCATGGGATATGCTTCAAAGAAGAGCTGTGCCGAGTATGCATACCGTACATACTCTACAACAATATTTTGACTTGTTACAAAACATATGGGCGGCCATTCCTCAAAGTGATTTTGATGAACTCATCTTAAGCATGCCAAATCGCTGTAATTGTGTGATTCGTGTTAATGGTGGAAATACAGATTATTAATTTTCTTATCTTTACAATAAAAATGAGCAAAATCATCATTTTCGCCATTTTTTTGTCATTTAATTGACGCCGTTAATTTGAGTTTTTTCCCACAATTTGCAAAAACATCAATTTTAGTTTATTTTTATTAAATATAGGGGTAAGCGGTTAAATAAAACATAAGCATTAAAGTAAGAAGTCGTCCTGGAAGACTGGATTTGGTAAATATTGCTTAAATAATTTTTATTTCAAAAATATTCACTTGATCCCTAGACACTTTTGATGTGTGTATTTCTGCCGCCAAGTAGTAATGTCAGCATTACTGTGTTCCGGTTTTGAAGGGTAATGGTGCTGGTGAAATTACAGGCAATTGGGACTTGTCAACTTATAACAGGAAGTATTTTTTTTAGTAATCAGAAAATCAAAGCATAATAAAAGCACATTTTTAACTATTCGTTTACAAATCAACACATTAAGTAACTTAAGTACTTTTTAAATATCGTCATAAGAGAAAAACAATGTTTGACCAAATGACCAAACAGGTCCAAAAATAGCCATTTTTGTGTTTGTATTTAGATTACGTCTTTGTTTTCGACTATAATATGAAATTTTTTTTAAATTCCTGGCTGAAAAAAAAATGTACTACCAGAGTTTTGCTGCAGACCTTCAAAACTACCTTAAGTTGTGTGATTGTTTACACATACATTTGTAATGTTATAATTATTGTAACATCGTCATAAATTAATATTATATGGATGAAGTCACTAAAATTTACGATTACTATCAAAATCGTTATTTTAAGAAATTTATAATATATATACAACTTTATATTATAATTGTGTTTGTTCGAATATGACAATATTCCATTAAGACAATTCATCAAAAAGTTTGTCACCCCAGGGGGTCTACTCTCGATCTCCGTCTGACATCCGTCCGGAACAATTACTGTCAAATAAGTAATATTCGACAAAATTAAAAGACAAGTATCCAGTATGAAGCTTCATTCGCATCACGCGTCTTTTAATTTGGTCATGTATTGCTTATTTGGCAGCAATTGTTTCGGACGGAGGTCGAGAGAAGACCCCCTTACCCCAACATGTTTTTGGCGGTTAGTATTTTGATTCCAAAGAAAGTCGTATTATTTGTCGTTTTTGGTCTGAAATAACTAACAAAAAGTAAAACTTACCGTTTGCTCTACGTGTTTTTCTATAACAATAATCTGCAGCACTTTTTTTCACCAAGATCCAGCCAAGAAAAATTACACGCCCACCTCGTGTGTTCAGACTACACATCTGTCAATTTTGTTTTCTCTCTCTCTCAAATTTGGAACATTGTAGCGTCATCTCTTTAGAACCGTTAAAACTATGTAATTTGTTTGTCTGTTTTATCGACTGAGAGACTATAGTGCTAAACGCTTTATTTTAGGTATTATGGACGTTTGTCCCTCTTCCCTTGACCTTACTAAAATAAATTAAAATAAATAAATAAAAATACTCGTAATACCTTCATAATGCTTACATAAATTAAAAGTGGTAGTTATATAAAAAAATCACTTATAAATAACAACACCACTAGAGCATTCAAAAACCGAGTGATTTTGGAAACCTTTTTTTTCGGATATTTTTCTATTGTGACCCAAATATTTAAAAAAAATTCAGGTTACAAAGATTATTGGAATTCGTAGCTACAATGAGATAAAACTTCTCGAATCATAATAAAAAACTAACCAACAACACTAATGTTCATAAATAAATATGCATATTTAGTGATAAGAAATTAAACATCTTCTTTTTCAGTCTGAATCTGGCATTTCGTATGCGTTTATTTGTCATTATTAATCCCCAGGCGATGATACTAATGAGTTACGAATTTACATTTTAATAATTTTAAAGGTAAAATTGAAAAGCCCGAAAAAAAGCTTTCCTTGGCTGAAAACCGGGTTCTAAAATGGACGGTTACTCGGTTTTTTCGGTTAACCGAGTAACCGGTTTGCATGTGGTGTTTAGCCACATAATATTGAAAACAAAACAAACAAACATGATTATAAGAAATAACCGTCTTTAATATTTCCTTTCCTTGGAAGACTGGCATGATATTATTGGTTCATGGTCAAAAATTCAAGGTCATTCATGAATTAATTTCAAGTTAAAATGATGTCATACGACATACACAAGGGACTTCCCGCACGTTACAAAGTGCAGAATAACAGCGTTTGTTAATGGTCAATTGAACACAAATTTTCGTGACAAAAGTAATGTTTAGTTGTCAAAATTGTGAAATAAATTGAAGTTTTTTTGCAGGTTGTTAGTGCAGATTTTGCCATGAAAGTGTTGCTAGTCAGTATTGTGCAATGAATTGAATAGCAACCCTAAGGTAGTGAGTGTTGGGTGTGACAGAAAATGAAATTAGGGTGAATGCTGTAGAAAAATAATGTAATGTAGCGGAAATGCGAATGTTGAAATGGATGTGTGTAGTGACGAGAAAGGATAAAATAAGTAATGAGTACATCAGGGGAAGTTTAAAAATGGCGCGAGTGAGGGAAAAGATGAAAAGTAATAGGTTAGCGTGGTATGGACATGTCATGCGCAGGGAAGAATGTCATGTGACGAGGAGAGTGTTAGGTATGAATGTGGAGGGATATAAGGGGAAAGGAAGGCCAAAGAAAAGATGGCTGGATTGTGTGAAAGATGACAAGGATAAGAAAGGTGTGATTATAAAAATGACGACTGATAGGGGAGAGTGGAAGAAACATACATGTTTTGCCGACCCCAACTAGCTTGGGATAAGGACAGGAAGAAGCTGTAAAAAAAATTATCATACAGATTTTTTGTCTGAATATGATAATCATAAATCGTCTTATGCTGCGAAAACCAATTATCTGGAATTTTCACAGAAAATAATTTAGGATAACGCGACAAAATTGCTTATATGTAAACTATTTACAAATTTAGGTAAAACAATAAATGTGCAATCATCCGTTACAAATTAACGTGGGATGACCATGGTATGCATAAGATATACGTATTCGTCGTTGAAATTTCAATTGCATTTATTTCAAAGTCGATATTTTGTGAAATTATTGATTTTCCCGTTATAATGGCGAAATGTAGAAAGAAAACCCTCCAAAATTTTTCCTTAAAATGATTAATTAATGGTCTATGGTACTAATTAATGGTCGCCATAAGCAACCATTCTACCATCGCGTGTATGTTGACAATACAGAACCGACGATGCCGGCCGCGTTCGGCGAACGTTCAAGTATAAACAAGGCCGGCCGGTGACCAGGTCATGTCTTTTGCGAATATAACTCCTTACTATTTAATTTTCATGTTAAGTTCTTGCCATGGCCAATTCCTTTTTGTAATTTTTCGACGAACATAGATAATAAAATAGTGACTTACGTAATGATATCTTACGCTCCGGTTACACCACTTGGTCATGTTGACAATGTGGATGTTGACAATAGAGAACCGACGTCGGCCGCGTTCGGCGAATGACCTAACTGACGACGCGAAATATTTGAAAAAATGTTCTATTTATGTAAGATGTGTGCATATTTTAACGCTAATAACTTAATGTCTCCTAAACAATTTGATTTCACTCGGGGTCGCTTTGCAACAGATGCTGGTGTTGAGTTGATTGAAATATAATGTTTGTGCAAGGGAAGACTAACTTGATGCTATTCGTGTAATCTGTGACGTATCCAAGGCATTTGATTGTGTGTACCATGATACTCTGGTTAGGAAACTTCGCCATTATGATGTAGCGGGATGTGACCTCGAAGTTCCTAAAACCGTATCTGATTGATTAGGTGCAAATGTCGATGTCAACAGTACGAGATCATCAGATCTGCAAATAGCATAGGCGTCCCTCAAGGTTCAATTCTAGGTCCATTTTTTTTATTCTGGTTAAACGGACATGGCAACACTGTAGAGTGGAACTTGGTATGATCTGCAGAGTATATAATCTCTCTATCTGAAACTAATAATATTTCTATTACAAAAAGACAATCATACCAATTACCTTTTCTTACAATTAGAGAATTCCCTGTACTGTTAGTACCAGAGTAACGGAATCTTGGTAGCAGTAGAGCTCTTCGTGAAAGAATTCGTTTAGAAAAGTACTGCCTGCCACCTTATCTATTTCTGCCGCCAAACAGTAATATGAACATTACTGCGTTTTGCTTTTGAAGGGTAAGGGTGCTGGTGAAATTACAGGGAAATATATCTTGTCTCAGGGTGACAGGCGCAGTGGTACTGCCCCTTAGACTTTTGCGATTTAACGCTCTAAGTGGCAACGCCCTAATTTGGAATTTTACAGTAGAATTACGTTAGTGTTAGCACAGTTAATTATTTAATAAATTACAGTATGCGGTTAAAGAATTTATTAGCAGGGTAGTAGTACTACTGCTACCTTACCTATTTCTGGCGCCAAGCAGTAATGTCTGCATTACTGTGTTTCGGTTTTGAAGGGTAAGGGTGGTGGTGAAATTACAGGCACATGGGACTTTTCAACTTATGTCTCAGGGTGACAGGCACAGTGGCAGCGCCCATTAGAACTTAACGATTTAAAGTTCTGAGTGGCATTGCAACTGTTATACACAGGGGTGTAGGTTACCACCAGACACACGACGTGTTCGGCCCGTCACTTGATATATATATAAAAGAAATCTCCGGGGAACTTCCCAGAACACCCCGAGCAGACCCAATAAAGAAGTTGCCTTCCTATATTGCTTGACATGGTAATTGAACTCCTCTCTGAAGGCCTCTTTATGTTGTCACACTGTGTTTAACTATTGGTGCTTCACATTACATTATTAGAATTAGAAATACCGTAAAGAGGGAAGCAGTGTTCATAAACTTTTTCTTTAGACAACAAATTATAGTAAAACAAAAAACATCGTGAGGAGTGATGATTATGTTGTTATTCCTCTGTTTCTATAAGTTTTTTTATAGTCCAAATTTTTGAAATAGGTTAAGTCAAATAAAAGAAATATAGAACATATCGCCGGTGTTTTGAAGAAAGGGCAAAAGCGCCATTTTGAAAAAAAAATTCAGGGACACTTACTTAAAACCAAAATAGATTTTTGAAAAAGAACGTAAATATTTCTAAACTTTCGTTAAAACCTTAAACATGGTCCCTGAAATATTTTTCGTAATGGCGGTTTCCCTTCGGTGGCTCTTACTGCACAACACCGACGTTATATTCGCGGTTTAAATCCGAAAAAATAGTTTTATTTATGATGTATATTGTTGTAGATACTCCAATTATCCCTTCATAACTTTCAATTTGTCCTCCTTAAGCTTAATGATCTGTTTGCAATGCGGTATGAGTGTTGTTGATTAAGAGTAATTAGGTCGACAGAGGCCCGTGGCTTGAAAGTTACGACAAAGAAAAGAAAATCAGGCAGGAGGCCACAATTAAATTTCTCCGTATCTTTCGAGTTATCGTTGATTCTAGTTTTACGATGAAAGTAATCGGTTACCCCATAACAAAACCTAGTGCTTTAGACAAAATTTTACAGGAGAGCCCAAAAACACAACTCAAGGTCGCCCTTAAAAAAATTTCCTTTTAATGTAAATAATTGTAACTTTTTTATTTAAAAAAATCGATCTCAAAAGTTCCTGGAATTATATCGGTTAAATCGTTAAAGCGGTTACCGGAAAGTGCGCGAAACCGGTTACATCCTCTAGTTTGCCACCTTTAGAGGTGGAATATTTTCTTCAAATTTAAATGGGACCAATACTGAGGTACCCTGTTTGTAATAAAAAAGCATCATCAAAATCGGTTCACAAATGGCCGAAGTAATCGCGAAACAAACATACAAAAAAAAAACAATCGAATTGAAAACCTCCGGTTTTAACTCCTATTTTGGTTTTAATTAAGTTTAAAGTTGTAAAATTGAATATAAAACAGGACGTAAATATTTTAAAACAGTCGTGAAAAACTGAAACAAAGTTTTCTTTCCGATATTGACGGCGTCCGTGGTCTCTCGCTTGCACACCGGGTTTCACGGTGTCGCACTCTCTTAAGTCCCGGGTCCGACCGGGTCAGTGTAGAAAACTAACTTTTCTATATTGTCTTGGGTTGGGTGTTTGTGGTAACGTCGATGTTTCCGATGTCCATAACACAAGTGCTTTAGCTAGCCACTTACTTTGGGATCAGAGCATCGTATGTGCTGTTGTCTAATATTTATATCATTTTATTTTATATTGATGTACATACTCCGTTTTTTATTTTTAGATCAGAAAAAATAACTTTTCCAATGTGTTGCAATCGCGAAAAACGTAGAACTCTATTTAGACAATTTCCTGAAACATAACACGTCAGTTTATTATTGAACGTACGTACGACGTATCGCTTAACGATAACTAAATACGTACCACATAGTAACTATTGCAACATATTATTATCTCAAAAACAAAATGCTTTTAGTTAAACTATGATTCACACTCGGCAGATAAATTTGTATTGCACAACATTTAAACTGAGTATACTGTCGATTTGCCACACATACACACATGTACCTATTTTTTAGGATCATAACCGCGTAAATTTTTTTTCTCGAACAAACCAACGTTTCGGGCTCTTCACAGGTCCCATGGTCACGGCTGACTGAGATGGTAAAGTCATCAACCAATTATGTCTATTTTCAATGTTTGAGAGTCACTCTACCGATGCGAAACGCACAACTAGTGTTGGAAAAAAAACAACAATGAAAACAAGGGACTCGCGTTCCAGTTTCCCTTGTGCGGGAACTTTAGTAGCAATAGAGCTCCTTGTGTAAGAGTTCGTCCAGGAAAGTACTGCCACCTTACCTATTTCTGCCGCCAAGCCGCAATGTGATACGTTCCTATGCTCATTACAATAATACATTAATGTTAAGCATGTTCCATTTACTTAAACACTTATGTCTGGTAATTGTCAGCAGCGAATATGCATGTTGTCAAAATGGAATCTGAAATGCAGCATGTAATGCTGAGGCTCCATCATTAGCGGTAGATACTACTACATTTCCCAAACTTTACCTGTTTTAAACTTTTATATTGTAAATGTGCTTTTGAATAAATGTATTATTATTGTTAACGAGAGCTGTTGTTTCGACGCGAGCCCAATCCCGTTTAAATAAATCACACACAACTTGTTTTGCAAATGGGCACAGGTTTCCGCACTATGTATTCCTTCACCAATTTCACATTTTCACATTGGCCTACGTAGGCTAAGACAAACTGTATCTTACGAAGCCGCAATGATAGCTCATCACGGGTACGTTTCCTCTGTATTAAGTTATAATACTGTGGGGAAACTCCGTAGATGTGGGTAGGGCGTTTGTAGTACAAAAGAAATGCATTCGCGCAATTTGCGCCGCTAAACCAGATGACACATGCAAACCCTTATTCAAAAAACTCAATATGCTTCCTCCTTCCGCCAGCATGTATGTTAGAGATATCTGTGTGTTTGTCAAGACTCACTGTCAACATTTCAAAATACGAGGCGAAATAATTCAACGACAAACTAGAGCTAAAATTATGAATCAATTATATCAACCTCGCTGCCATAAAATAATTTATGCGAATAACTGCTTCAACATGTGCATCAAGATTTTTAACAATTTACCAAACGACATTAAATTACGGACGTACTTTTAAACTACAATTGACAAAATGACTTTTGACACATTGCTTATATAGTAATTAAGAATATTTCGACTTTACAAATACTAATTAACATTATAATAATATGCAATTAACTGTACACAAGAGATAATAAATTCCATTACATTTGCGCACCAGCTTGCAGGTTGAATACATTGTACCTAAATTAATTTCAGATCTGTATATTTACTGTATTCTGGCAAATAAACGTATTCTATTCTATTCTATTCACCGAAAAACTCGTGGTATATTTAACATTAAAATTCGCGCATAAATTCCGAATAACTCAAACGTGCTAGTCTTTTTTTTATGTTTTACCAAAAAAATAAGTGCGCATTTGACCTCCATCTAACCTGATGGAAAATGAAGGTGAGGTCGATGATGTAGCATGCGCACCTAAATAGTGCCTATTCAATCTCGCCTTTGAAAGGTCCAAATTATAGCGTTCGGGGAATACGTCCGCAGGCAGGGAATTCCACTCTCTAGCCGCTCGCCATATAAATGTGGAAGCGAAATGCTTCGTGTGAATCCTGGAAATATCCACAACATAAGGGTGGAATCATAGCCCACATCTAGTCCCCCGATGATGGAAAGGGGAAGGCGGAATCAAATTATGCAATTCCATCGCATCGCATCGCTAGTGTGGATTGGAACCCACGACCTTCTGCTGCCACGACCAGTTATTCCCCAATTGTATATAAGAAAAGCCAAAATTTAGATAGATACAAAATTTAGTTAGATAGGATATCTATGGTTTAAGCCATGGTTTCCCAATATGGTCCCTAGCCAGAATGGGCTGAAGAGTCTTAGGAGGGCGGTACGGGCCTCGAAAGCTATCGGGGCGCATTGGTGCTGTCCAGCGACCTGATTTTGATTCAAATTGGGATCGATCCGATCGGGTAGTCTCGAAATGAGATGGGTTTCTGAGCGAGAAGATGAACCTGATTCCTACTATGTCTTTCTAATTTGTGAGTTAAATCAACTGTTGTTCCGATTTGAAATGTCAAATGTTTCCGATCGGCCAGTTGTGAATCGCAATTATGTGCCTCGACTCGGGAAAGACGCAGTTTCCGATCGGGAGAGGCAATCAAAACCAAGCCGCAGAGGGCGTTACCGCATTTGAAAAAGAAAAAACCTGAAATATCTATATAAATTACAATGATTTTTTGTGTTAAGTTAATAGTTAACACAAATAATACATAATTTCAATTATTTTTTGTTGCGGTAGGCGTTGAAATTTTTTATCTTGTTCATGTGGGCCAGAAACTTTGGGAACCTATGGTTTAGGCCATTACCTTCCACAATAACCCAATGCTGTTACGTGACTTCACATGTTTTCCGAGCGCTGTGAACCTGAATCTTCTTCGATGTGCAGGTTAGGTATTTCCACGAAAAATTCATAAATTTACCGTACTATTCCGCCACTGGGCTTTAGAGGGCTTTAGACTCGAGGCTATGGGTAACAGTTTGTAATATCGAGTAACAAACTAAGTGTTCAAGTGAATTAGTGTTTGAAGAAAAAGCGACGTGTTTCTCAAATATCGCGCGGTTTCCAGTCATTTGTTATTCAAACACGACGCTTCCAATATCTTGCTTGCTTTCACGATGAAGGAAAACATTGTGAGGACTTCTGTAAGCCCCCATATACGCGACAGTTCCATATCTTTCTAATTAAGTTTTGATTATAATGACACTCCCTATAAACCTCTATTTATGATACCAAGTGACGGGACCAATAAGGTATGGGTCTGGTGGTAAGCAACACGCCTGTCTATAACAGTTGCAGTGCCACTCAGAGCTTTAAAACGCAAAATATTGCGGGCACAACCAAAGCTCACTAAATACGAATTTACACAAATAAATTTAAAAAATAAGAGAATGTATAACCACGGAAGAAAGAAACGAAACTTATTTTTCGGCACTAAATCGCGTATATTAGTTTTTCAAACAAACCAACGTTTCGGGCCTTTACAGACGCCTGCAAATGTCTGTAAATACTTTAATTACTTTTTTTTTTACTTTTTCTATCATACATCGTCTTTTCTTTAGTCTTCTATTATTTCCTCACATTGTTTGAGAAAATCACTATATAAGCCTCGGCGGCCGTTCCCGCCGGAACGGGGATTGCTTGACTCGTACACGTTCAGCAATCCTTACTTCCCGGCCTCTGCAATAATGTACATTTTATATCCCATTAAGGCTGCCTTTCCACCAGAGAAGTGCGAACTAGCGAGGCGGTGCGAGGATGTGTAGCGGCCTGTGAAACGGTGCGATGTTTTCCACCAAAACTCGATGTAGCTAGGTGTTACATATTTGTTCTCTGGCTAGGCGGTGAGACGCTGTCCAGCGGTTCCTTGCGAAGATGCGTTACGGACTCTTTTCAGCTATACGCGGGTAGGGTACGGTGTGGTGGGGTCAGCGGTAGCGATGTGGCAGTGTTAGTTAGTGTCATACTTTCAGTAGCTCTAGTTTCCTATACCGTTTTTCACACATACCTCCCCCGCATCCCTCGCACACATTCCTCACTTTGTATGTACAAACACTTAGCTCCGCTAACCCTTTTCCACCGGACCTGCGCTAAGCGAGTGTAGGAAAATGAAGTTATCCTATTGGTGGATTTTTTCTCGCACACCGCCTCGCTACGTCACACATCACTGATGGAAAGGTCGCCTTAAATTGATGTCATTACAGTATTCGAATGTAATATAAAATCATTGCGCAATGTAAGTAGTTGCCAAGTCAACAGCATGGTGAGCCTCAAGGCCGCTATAAACCGGCTAATAAGGGCGGTTACACACTACGACTTTTAGCAGGGCGTTTGCAGCGATTCAGTCGCTATTCGTCTACCTTTACACACACGCGCAAAGTGCCCAGGTTTTAATCCGGCGATTTGTTAACTTTTTTTTATAGTGTTAAGTGACGGGACGAACAAGTCGTGCACCTGATGTTAAGCTACACGCCTATACATAACAGTTCCAGTGCCACTCAGAGCTTTAAATCGCAAAGATCTGAGGGGCACTGCCACTGCGCCCGTCACCCTGAGGCATAATTTAACAAGTCCCATGTGCATGTCATTTCACCAGCACCCTTACCCTTTCAAAACCGGAACACAATATTGCTGACATTACTGCTTAGCGAAGAAACATGTAAGGTGGCAGTATTTCCCTGGACGAACTCTTTCACAAGGAGCTCTAATCTAACAAAATGGGGTTAAAACACATTAATGCCCGAAGTCGAGGGCAATAAATTTACAACTAAATGTTTGTTGTGAATAGAGTTGTTCAAATTTAATGATGACGTATTGCTTTCTGATCTATACGATTCGATTTGCCTTTCTATTGAATCGATATGCTTGAAACTCGCATAGAAATAAATCGATACAAAAAATCGTTAGATCGTATGGCACTTGAATCGATTTTCATAAAATTGAATCGTAATGTCCATCTTTAGTAATGAGAATCCACAGGATTACAAGGTAGATATTGTGTTGAGTTGCCTCTTTTTCATCTAAAACAAGATTTTTTACATCAATATTTGTAATAAGTATGGAATTATACGGTATTCGCCGTTTCCACTCACGATTTTGGACATAAATGGGTTAAAAACCAGGACTTCGGATAAGAATCCGGGCTGGTCTGCTACGCAGAGGTCCCGGGTTCGATTCTCGGTTCGGGGAAATATTTGTATGGCCTATATTTATTTCTCTCGTGAGTTTTGATGTAATTTGTGGTTGTCTATATGTGTGTCCATGGCACTCGCGATACAGGGTTTCCCTAGTGCAAGGCTAAAAAAATATTTATTTGTTTCATTTTTAAATCTTCAATTAACAAAACAAAGCAACGTGCGTAAACTTATACAGATTTTCGCACATAATGATTCAACATAACGTCGGCTTACTTTCTCAGGGTCGTATTCTAGAACTCTACTCAATGCTCAAGTCAGGATTTGAGTATGGTTTAAAGCACTCGAAATCATACTCAAGTCCCTGCCATTAGTGTCGTATTTCCAGTGCTTGTGTTTCCAGTGCAATCCTGACTTGAGCATTGAGTAGAGTTCTAGAATACGACCCTCAAACTCGTATCTTAAAGCACAAAGTTACTGAAATGCAAAAATGCATTGTATATACAAATTGGCAGGCTGATTTCACATCACGATTGCCTTCATATTCACACACTGGCTTATACCTATTCTTAAAGTAATGCATTGACATTAACACCCTTGATTAGAAATTTAAAATAAGTAGAAAGTTTTGTCATCTCTTGAATAATCACTCTTTGTAAGATACGAGTTTGAAAAAATAAGGCATCGATAAACTACTGTATCGATGCACCCGCATTCACGCGTTGCGCCTTTTTATCGCTGCCAAAAGTCTCCGTGTGTAACCGATCTTAATCGTACAAGTTTGATAAATACTGTTAGTTGTAATAGTGAAGGGGGACTTTTTTAAATTTTAAAGTGACGAACGTTTTGGCCAATCTGTCAGGTGGGACTATGTAAACGAAGACATGGTCGACGAAATTAATTAGTCAAAAACTTTAAGACAGACTTTTTTATTATCTGAGGTGCACTGCCACCAGACATAAGTTGATAAGAAATTGTTATTGTAATACCCATATCAGTTACCACTTCCCATCAGCATCGTTAAAAGAAATAAATGACCTTATTAAGCATTGACTTACAATTATATGGACGTCGGGTCCGCGCTAAAAAGTGTCCGCACTTGTAAGGCGCTAAAATCGTATACAGAGCGCGACACTCCGCTTTAGTCTTCATTTGTTCTACGGACAGCGCGATACTGCGATGACATAACAATTTAAATTTCGAATAGGTTGACTTGGGACATTTTTTTCGTGGTTTTTGTATTAGACCCGTCGTCCATTTATTTGTAAGTCAATGTTATTAAGTATCAAAGTTATTCCCTTGTAAGTGTCAAAACAGAAGCCTAATGGTACTTTAAACAAAGCAATTGTGCCGCTTTGTTACCAATGCCATGTGTTATGATGTTATGTGTTATGATAGGAATTGGAGTTCATTTTCCGGAAGTATGAACGTTTCGCCATCAATGCGTATGAAATTTCTTTCATTACTGTTTACTTTCTAAGGCTCATTTTATGGCTATTTTCTAAGGCTCGTTTTCGCCTCGCTTCGTTGACGTTTGACGTCACACTTCGCGCCACTTCCCGCGATTCGCCAGGCGTCAGTTGCTGACAGACGAACTCTTTCAGCTCCATTGCTACTAAATCCTGTACTAACTATTACGCTGTCGAATATAAATTCTTTACAAAATTATTGTAACGTAAAAAAGTAAATAGATGTAAATACGACATTAAGTTCGTAATCGAAATATTTGCACGGTTTTTCTGTTTTTCAATTATCTTTACGTAACTTAGTTTTCTAAGTACAGTACTTCCCTGGACGAACTATTTGACAAGAAGCTCTACTGTTACTAAAAAATTCTCCATTGGGGATTTCTTAAGCTTCTGTTCTTATTTTTTTTAATTAAATTGGTTTACCAAGCTAGCACGAAGAGCACGAAAAAAACTTCTGCGAGAGCGACATAGAAGCGCGACATATTGCATCTATGGGAGAAGAGGAGTATCTCGCGCTTTATGTCACACAAGTCGCACCCTGTTGTGCTAGCCCTGCAGCTATTACATTGTAACTTATTTAGTAGGTGCATTGATTTGTATTTTTAAATTGAATTCACAGCTAATTACCAGTAAACACTTAATGCAAAATATGGCAAAAGAAGCCTTGAAGCCTTTGGGGTCACAACTTAGCGTAGCCTATTCCAATCTTGTTGAAGCAGTGCTGTAACGTTGTCCACGCTTAATTGAGATTTTTTGTGAAATTACTCCACTAGTTGTTATGATTATTATTACAAAGGTCGACCACATACAAAAACATTTTCGACCCCAGATGGGACTTGAACCCACGACCATACTGCATTGAGGAGTATTGCTTCTACCAACTGAGCCACGGGTCAAGTTATCGAGTTGTCGTAATTCTCCTATGAGTGTTTGTTAAAGATTTTTGTAACGGATTTTTCGGCATTCTGAATGGAGTAGAGCTTAAGAAGCATCCTGAAATGACATTAATAAAAATTAGTTGTGCAACAGACCTCTGCTTCTGCTTCCGCAACTTCGGAAGTTCTGCGCGTTTTTTCACATCTATTTCTTGTTTTTTACAGTGCTTTAATTAGAAATTTATAATGTTCGCGATGGGCTTAGGGCGCGCGCGCGCATATTGCTAGGCGGTATGTGGGCCGCGTTTTTTAATAGTCAGTGCATTTGTGGCTTGATTCATATCGCGTAGACGCTACGCGACGCGACGCGGCTCTACGTTAAAACGAGCAATGCAACTTTAACTTTATCCTCTACAAAATAAGGCAACATTTCATTAAACAAACTGCTGCAGAGAGCTGCGGTAGGCGCACTTTATAAAATGCAATATACTATAGAACATATTCGTGCGTATTGGTTGGGGTAAAACACATACATTCCTGCAGAAATGTCTTTGTAGCGCAACGCATAATGACGCACTACTCACTCTACTTATACGAAATTATAATGTACGTTAGAAATAATCTGTCTTCATTTGGTACTGTAAATGTTTCTGGCATCCCACTTCGCCGTACCGGTCATTTGAGAACAGTCCCCTGACGCATGGCACTTGCAGAGAAAAATCCGCGTGTCATCGGACCTACTTACTATGAGCGTTTACCCGCTACTCTCAGACTTGAACCGTCTGACGAAACATTTAGGCGCCGGCTGAAAGACCTTTTCTTGAAAAATCCTTTATACTTTGTAAAATAATTTATGGACTTTAAATTGTAACGAATTCAGTATTTTCTATTTTTATTCTAATTTTTACCGCATTAACATACTCTTGTATAATTGTTATCAACTTATGACGATCCTTGATGGAGAATTATATTTGATATGTAATTTAATGACAACAATATTATATAATGAATTGTTAATTTTCTAATTATTATGTGCTTTTCTTATAATTTTCCTTTTGTCTGACGATCTCAATATAATTTCTTATACTTTGACATGTAGTGCAATTAATACTGTAATGTTATATTTGAGAAATAAATGAATCTGAATCTTCTCCACTAAATATAGTATACGTTCCTTCAAATACCAAAAGACAAAAGAGTAAAGCCGCGCTGCGTCGCCTACGGTAGGTAAGATTAAAGCGAGCAATGCAACATAAACTTTATCCTCAACAAAATAAGCCAACATTTCATTAAACAAACACATGAAAACGAAGCTCCTTCAAGGGGCGGCGGGCTGCAGAGAGGTGTGGTAGGCGCAACGTATTCTTTAGTTAATAAACTATACGTTTCTTCAAACAACAAAAAACAAAAGAGTAAAGCCGCGTGACGCGTCGTGTTTCACGACTCCGCCCACTTGAATCGCCTCGGACAATAAAATAGTGTAACTTAGCGTCTCAACAATAAGATATATTTCTTTGAAAGGCAGATTTAGTAGTAGATGCAATGTAGTATATACTAAACAAAGTCGATATTTCTTTGAAAGCCAAGCAAAATTCTCTTTTGATAGAAGCAATATATACTTTATATAGTAGACAGTATGTTCTATATTATAATGCATGTTATAAAGAGCACCCAGAGAAGCTCGACCTCTTGCTGCATCTACTTTATGGATGAATGGTCGTGTTTAAGCCATATATAGATTATACATACAAATAATATGGCGTGCATGAGAAGGTCCCGGGTTTCATTAAGATTTACTTATGACATCTGTTTCCGTTTCTGTTTCCCTTATGACACTACCGTTGCGTCACTACAAAAATGTTAAATAAGATAGGAAATAATACATGGTTGTGAAAATAAAGTGTTACATAATTGTTTTTTTTTTATACTAAGTGACCACGGGGCATGTAAATCATACGCCTGGTGGTATTACTGCTGGTGAAATTACAGGCACATGGGACTTGTCAGTGACAATGCACCTTAAATTTTTGCAATTTAAAACTCTCTAACTGATATGGACAGGCGTGTCGCTTACCAACAGGCGCACGACTTGTTCGTATCGTCACTTAGTATCGTAAAAAAATATTTGATACTCGGTGGTTGGTGGAACCAAATGGGGTTCCAAAAAAAAGTAAATTTAACTGTTTTACATTGTTTCTAGTTCGAGTTCCATTAGTTGGATCTGATACAGGTTTTTACGGTTGACACCCAGACGTGGTACGTCAGACTGAGTTCCGTCGTCCATAGCGCCTTTAGACACTTCTTTCAAACATGAGATCGTTCACCTCAATGACGTAGTTTGCATAATGCTTGTCCGCGTTTGATTCTCGGAGATATTTCTTTACATCATGTCAGTTTTCCTTGTAGGTACATTTTGTTTTATTTATCGTCATCGACAATGCATTTTTTATTAGGCTTCCACGACTTTTTAGGCTTTTTTTTATGATGATAATACGAATGAATAAACGATATCCTTTTTTTTATAATATCAAGTGACGGTACGAACAAGTCATGCACTGAGGGTAAGCTCCACGGCTGTCCGTAACAGTTGCAGTGCCACCCAGAGCATTACATCGCAAAGATCTGCAGGGCACTGCCACTGCGCCCGTCACCCTGAGACATAAGTTGATAAGTCCCATGTGCCTGTAATTTCACCAGCACCCTTACCCTTCAAAACCGGAACACAGTAATGCTAACATTACTGCTTGGCGGCAGAAATAGGTAAGGTGGCAGTACTTCCCTGGACGAACTCTTTCACAAGGAGTTTTACTGCTGCCAAATCCTGTACTACCTATTACGCCGTCCAATTTAATGTCTTTACAAAATTATTGTAATGTAAAAAAGTAAACAGTAGATGTAAATAAAACATTAAGTTCGCTTATTTGGATCAAATATTGCCACCTGAAGTATACGAAATATTTGCACAATGATAATAGAAAACGGTTTTTATGTTTTTCATGTATCTCTGTGTACCTTGTTATTTATTTTGGTACTAAGTTTTATTGTACAGGACGCTACTTTTTAAAAGATTTAAAACTTGGCGTACTCAGACTAAATAGCAGTGGTAGTCTAATAATATGACGTATCTCCATCGAGTATATAACCAGAAATAGAGACGAAATGTCATTTAATTCGTTTGAAAACTATTCTGCCAAATCATTAATAATATAATAATCAATACACTGTGACAACTGCGTCCCGATTGGCTAGCCCGAATGCGAAACAATTGACGGGTGTCGTCAATTGTTTCACTTCAAATCGACCAGGTTAACTTGAGCTGTGCTATAATGGACAAAAATTTAAAAAATACAAATTTCATATTTAATTACCGATGAAGTGTGATTCCGTTGGTTTTGTAACTAGATGTTTTGCTATTTTTCCCAAACCACCGAATGGAACAGCCCCAATTGCTAGAGATATTGTCTTTATTACAATAAATACAGAATGTTTTTCTGATATACGGAGACGTACTCATAGGTCAGTTGTTGACGCTGTACTATTTCAGCTTTCTAATTTGTAATTTCAGCGCAAACTGATGGGTTGCCAGGGATGAACGGCTCATATTTCGTCTCTATTACTGGTTATATACTCGATGCCTACCGCCTTTCAAGCAGAGGCCGTAAGTTTGAATCCGAGATCGTACCTCTGATTTTTACCGATTTTTTTTATAATGTCAAATGACGAGACGGACAACTTGTGCGCCTGATGGTAAGCTACACGCCTGTCCGTAACAGTTGCAATGACACTCAGAGCTTTAAATCGCAAAGATATGATGTCACCCTGAGACAGAAGTTGGCAAGTCGAAACAGGAATGCAGTAACGGTCACATTACTGCTTTGCTGCAGAAATGGGTAAGGTCGCAGTATTTTTGGGCGAATTCTTTTATAAGGAGCTCTACTGCTAATAAAATTTATGTGCCAAATTTAATTTGTAAACCATGAACTTTTTCTGAGAGGTACTAGCAATGTGACCATCACCTTGAGATGTAGTTTACGGTTACCTATCAGTGGTACGAAATGACATTTTCGAGAAATAATGTTTGCTCGAATTTTCATAACTTGGAAAGTAATTTTGAGAGGAAAATGTTTTTTCTTTTAAAAATAACTTAATCCAATCTAACTGAACTTAATCGTGTCTTTGCGATGAACATCCAACATATCCTGAAAGAATTTCGGTGTAATGAAAATTCGAACAAATGTTATTTCGGAAAAAAAGAGTTCGAGTTTGTGATAGGTTACCGTAGTTTACAAGGCCTCTTTAATTTTCTATGAAAAAGTGATTTGGGTATGGATTGCTTACCCATGACCAATAGTGGGCACGAGAGAGGGTGCGGAAGCGGGCGCGGGAGAGGTCACTGATGCGGGCGCGGGAGAGGTAATTGGAATGGGCGCGGGCGTGACGAAATTAAACGTTTAGGCCACAAATTCGCAACAGTGGTGCGGTCAGCGGGGCGTACATTGTGTCTTGTGTTGGTTGTATCCACGGAAGAAAAAAACCAATAGAAGTGCCTTAAGCCTCGATTATTATCGGAAACGCTATCGCTCAAACGCACACAAACAAATGACAAACACTACAAAATCTTGATAATGATCGGTCATAGTTTCTAATTTAAAAAGATGAAACAAATTCTGGATTGTTAATCCAATTTAAACTTTACCCAGTCGCTATATCGATGAAAGTTAAATACCTTTATTGCATTATAGTTATGACACGTTTTGATTTTATATTTAAATTTTATTCGACGTGCTGCCATCTTGCGGCCAGTAGCTGGACTACGACGAATTCGATAAACAGATAATTGAAAATTTATTAAAATTAGACTTACCGATGATATGAAATACTACGGGGAATATTTTTGGTGCGGCTGTCAGTTTTGCACTCCAAAACAGCACAATAAGGCATTTTTCTAGGATTTCAGAGAATTTGAGACTAAGGGTCGTATTCCAGAACTCTATTCAATGCTCAAGTCAGGATCTGAGTATGATTTCAAGCACTGGAACTACGACCGTAATGGCAGGGACTTGAGTATGGTTTCGAGTGCTTTAAACCATACTCAAATCCTGACTTGAGCATTGAGTAGAGTTCTAGAATACGACCCTAGGTCTCGAAAGACCTACTATAGGTAGGCGCGTCAGACGTTAACTAAAATAACACACGTTTTCGCGCAATGGACCGGCTAAATGCACCATCATTCCGAATTTGCGGCCTTATAGATTAGTACAAATACAGTATTTCAGTAGAAAAGCTCCTTTCTGAAAGAGCTCGTCCAGGGAAGTACTGCCACCTTACTTATTTCTACCGCCAAGCAATAATGCCAGCATTACTATGCTCCGGTTTTGAGGGGTAAGAGAGCTAGTGAAATTACAGGCACATGGGACTTGTCAACTTAAGTCTCAGGGTGACTGGCGCAGTGGCACTGTCCTCTTTCTCAATCTTTGCGATTTACAGCTCTGAGTGGCACTGCAACTGTTATGAACAGGCACATGTAGCTTACCATCAGGAGCACGACTTGTTCGTCCCGTCAAAAAACACGCATAATGAATTAATATGCATAATGGTTCAGTGTGAATGCAACCCGCAACAGCTTTCATTCTGAATTAGGCATTTTAGGGAAAGTAATTTTTTAACATCCTGTACAAGTGTACATATGCCACTTTTGGAAATAATTGTGAAATATATATATTTACATTTTGATATCTTTGAATGTATTTTGTCTTTAAATGATTTTTATCTTCTTATACAAACAATAGAGGAATAAATACTGTTGCTTTCAAATAATTGGTTCTATTGTCTGCCGATTCGGAAGCGGGTGAGTGTGTTTAGTTGGTTACGTAAATATTTTTTAGAATTTTCTTATGTGGTTATTTTGAGAAATGCAATTGCTTACAAATGTGATCTATTGCTGTAGTTTAAGCGGTGAATCACTATCATACGATATGCAGCTGTGAAACAAGTGTCGATATATTCTGTCATGTTTTTTTTTACTATGGTTGTCGTATATACAGCCACACTAGGGCTGGAAAACAAATTATTTTATTTTTTAAATTTATTGATGGCACTAAAAAATCTGAGTTTTTTTATGTTAAGGAGGAAGTTTGCTCCTACCAATAAAAAAATCAAACACATTTAAAATTTTGCCCATTGGCGGCCATTTTAGGTCGTCCATATTGCCGTGCGTATTTAAAATTAATAAATTAATTAATAAAATGTAGATGGGCATTTCTCCAAAGCCACAATTTTCTGTGTCCATGCACTTAACTCCATTTATTTGTCAAAACAAAAATCTACAAAAAAGAGTGTAATACACATAGACTTACAAATAAATGGACGACGGGTCTAATACAAAAACCACGAAAAAAATGTCCCAAGTCAACCTATTTAAACGTAGTGACATGTAAAGGAATATGAAAAAGCTAAAACGTTGAATTTAAATTGTAATGTCATCGCAGTACTGTCCAATTTTGCTTGCTTCGCTGTCAGTCGAACAAACGAAGACTAAAGCGTGAATGACGCTCTGTATACGATTTTAACGCCCTATAAGTTCGGACACTTTTTAGCGCGGACCCGACGTCCGTATAATTGTAAGTCAATGAATGTAATTTAAAAAATGTAATGTGTAATTTGTAGTTGTCTATATGCGCGTCCAAAGTACCTTCGATACGGTTTTCCCTAGTCCCCATGAGTGTTTGCGGCAAAAAAAAATTGTAAGTCAATGGTAATACAGGTCGAAAGCTAACTGGAGGGCACAAAATCTTCCCAATGAACCTTTACAACTTAATAGAAAAAAAAATCCGAAATACCTAAAACCTGATAACGGTGGCGTGTCCCGAATGCAGAATTTTTCAATCATCAAAATTGAAACCGTATATCAATATTAGACTTAGTTCACGTATAATAAATTAAATGACAGTACTTATAATCTGAATTTCACAATAAACTAGGCAATAGTTTTATCGCAATACCAAGATTAGATTGCTGCGTGTCCTAGGCTTACGCCGGAATTCGGTGGTAGTTACTAGTCTCGCTACACATCACAAGTGAAGCATTTTAGAAGCTTCGCAATTCGTTCGTATTATTCGTCCATCACGCTCCACTCTACGGCTGAAGAGAACAGGTGGAAAATTTGTTGCCGATTTTAGGAATAATTCAATAGTTTGGTCCAGGATGATTTTTGAATTCGGTGTATACGATGTTTCAAAAACTAAGTTTCAAGGTTGTGATATTTTTTATAATATGTGTTGTAACGACTAAAATATATTAACAATTTTTTGGTTCTACAAGTATTGTAATTGTAATATCAAAAAGATATACATATTTTCTGAATACCACCTTGGATTTTATGCCACCGAATTCAGAAAAGCTTCCACCGGAGCCGAAAAAAATTGTCATCGAAGCCGATATTTTCTTTGAAAAGCAAAAATTTTATACGTATTTTTAAATAAATGTTTACTTAATGTTATTGATTTTCGCAATTTTATATTATTACTTGCTTCCCGCTGAAAATGAATAAGGAAAATCAAAACAGAAAAGGAAAATTAGAAATCAAGATGAAGGACCGTGCTGGAAAAGATAAAGATAAAAAGAGATATAATTTTATATATGAAAGGTTTAAAGAAAAAGATAGACAGAGGTATGCGAAAAAAAACTAGAAGGAAAAATTTTAAAGTTGCATGAATTACCTCGTCATGTATAAAAAGTAATGAAAGATATTAATCGCGAAGTTTCAGAAAATTGATTGCTTTTGTAGGTACAGATTGTGTTCTAAATTTGTTTTTTAAAAAAGAGATGCGGAAATACTTTTGTGTGATTGGAAAAAAGGCTGAACATAAGGTGACATTTGTTTGCGTTGTTCTGGTCGCTTTTTACGTAAATTTTAGTTTCATTTAATAGTTAGTTAATTAAATACAATAAACTACAAGTGGTACAAAATAAATCCTTAAAAACTTAGGAAATTAAACTATTTTTCCGGATTTAAATCGCGTATATTTGTTTTTTCAAACAAACCAACGTTTCGGGCCCTTTACAGGTCCCATGGTCACGGTTGATTGAGGTGGTACAGTCATCAACCAGTTATGTCTAATATTAATGCAAACTATTTTTTCACTATAGTTACAAAAGTTATTAATTAAATATCTTATTTTTAATTTTACAAAGAAACATTCCAATTTACGCTACATTATGTTTTACAAGTTATTGTATTTTAACAATATGAATTTTTTTAATTTAAATTTATTATTAATTGATAATGGAAATTAAAACAAATTAAAACATATTAATTAGTAATGCAGTCTTATGTTTGTTTGGGATTTTTCATTAGAGGAAATACTGGATCCCAAACTGGTGGTACGGAGAAACCATCTTCCCTGAAATTAGGATGTTTTTTAATTTCAATGGCCTCTCGCAGCATCCTGGGTAGATAACGGACCTCTTTTACATGGACCTGGGGTTTGTCAAAATTAACTGAATGTGAAGGTTTATCCGTGACATGCTCGCAGACTGCAGACTTGTTTACGCGATGACTTTTAGTAGTAGTAGTAGTAAATATGGCGTAAAAATAGTCTTGTGAAAAAATAGAGTGGATTGCATTTTTTTAAATTTAAATTTTATAATAATGTCCAGGGACGGAACGAACAAGTCGTGCGCCTGGTGGTAAGCTACACGCCTGTCCGTAACAGTTACAGTGCCACTCAGAGCTTTAAATCGCAAAGATCTGATGGGCACTGCCACTGCACCCGACACCCTGAGACTTAAGTTGACAACTCGCGTGTGTAATTTCACCAGCACCGTTAATCCTTCAAAACCGGAACATAGTAATTCTAACAGCTTGGCGGTAGAAATAGGTAAGGTGGCAGTACTTTCCAGGACGAACTCTCACAAGGAGCTGAAGCATACCCACCGTCAGCAAATATCAGTAAGAAAGTATAGAAATATTTAACCATAAGTTAAATTGTGCGATCACATAGTGTTTTGTTTCATGTGGTCTTATACAAAAATGTATTTATTAAATATCCTCTCTAAATATCCTCTCATTCTTATTATAGGTATTGCTCACACAAAAAGCAGTACACAGAAGTATATTTCACGTCACTAAACAAATAAATACTTCAATATCCTCACAATTAAATATAATTTATGTATCATGTTTAATTGTTCGAAAAGGTGAGTCAGCCTAAGTAACGATTAACCTCATATATTAAATTCAACCGTATTAGTAAATGTTTATGTAGATTATTGCACGTTTTTATAGCCTTTGTCATAATATCTCTTTTTACAAATATTCGGTGGATCAAATATGTCATTAACTGTTAAGAATCTAATTGCCCAATTAACGGAATCTTATGTAAGTTTGAGTTCTTTTTCCGCTGAAATTAAGAAAAAGAACCGACCACCAGTCACATAACTTAGTCCTTGGAGATTTTTTTATAATATCAAGTGACGGGACGAACAAGTCGTGCGCCTGATGGTAAGCTACACGCCTGTCCATAACAGTTACAGTGCCACTCAGAGCTTTAAATTGCAAACATCTGAGGGGCACTGCCACTGCGCCCGTCACCCTGAGACATAAGTTGACAAGTCCCATGTGCCTGTAATTTCGCCTTACCTCACCCCTCAAAAACCGGAACGCAGTAATGCTTAGCGGCAGAAATATGTAAGGTGGCAGTACTTCCCTGGACGAACTCTTTCTCAAGGAGCTCTGCTGCTACCATGTAAGCAAAACTTTTGAAGAAATAAATTGTTATTATAATACCCATATCAGTTACCACTTCCCATCAACATCATAAAAAGAAATAAATAACCTAATTAAGTATCAAAGTTATTCCCTTGTGTCAAAACAGAAGCGTAATGGTACTTTAAACAAAGCCATTGTGCCGCTTTGTTACCAATCCCATGTCTTATGATGTTATGTGTTATGATAGGAATTTGAGTTCATTTTCCTTGATTATGAACGTTTCGTCATCAATGCGTATGAAATTTCTTTTATTACTGTTTATTTTCTAAGGCTCATTTTATGGCTATTTTCTAAGGCTCATTTTAGGCTTCATTTTCGTCTCGCTGCGCGAGAAGGCGCGACTGGAAACTACACTAGTATTTCGTCGACGTTTGACGTCATACTTCGCGCCACTTCCCGCGATTCGCCAGGTGTCGGTCGCCGACGGCAGCTGCGGAATTCTCGAGAATGCGCGAGAAGACACTACCACTACATAATCTCAGTACAGATTACACAAAAAGCCGGTAACCTATCACAAACTCGAAAATTTTTTTGCTCGAATTTTCATTACACCGAAAACTGAATTGTAACTAAACAGTTGTTCTTTCAGGATATGTTGAATGTTTATCGCAAAGATACGATTAGGTTCGGCTAGGTTAGGTTAAGTTTATATTTAAAAGAAAAAACATTTTCCTCTCAAGATTACTTTCGAGGTTATGAAATTTCGACCAAACGTTATTTCTGAAAAATGTCATTTCGGACTAGTGATAGGTAATCCAAAAAACCGACCTCGAAAGTTCGTGGAATTACATCTGTTTGCCAAGTTTTATTGAAATTCTTTACCGGAAAGTTCGCGAAACCGGATTCATCCCTTAGTTTGCCACCCTTACAGGGAGAATATTTTGTTTAAAAATTTAAATGGGTCCAATACTGAGGCACCATGTTTCCAACAAAAAATAAGAAATAAATCAATATCATCGTTATCGCATTAATTGAACGATAATAGGCGGCCGTCATTGCGAAAAACATCGTTGACTATTAAGGCCGTGGTTTTGTATTGTTTGCATGTATAGTTAAAGAATATAACTTATAACAGTCACTGGAGTCTCATTTCTATAGATGTTAAATCATCACAGTAGTGAAAAATTTACCTAGTGTTTTTAACGTAATAAACATCAAATATGACTTTGTTATAGTAAAAAAAATTGTTTATCGATGTCAGCTACACCCTTTGACCTTGCTGTACATTCAACAATTATTGAGATATATTTCCACTAAAATATAGTTACATTGGTCTTTACTTCACAATAAAATGTATTAAGTCAATTTTGTTAAAAATTTTAGTTGTTTAAATTTTTATTGAATTGATATTCAATTATTTTTTTTGTGAAATTACTCCACTAGTTTGTTATAATTATTAATACAAAGATCGAACACTCAGAAAAAAGTACAAAGACTTTGAAAGACCAAGTACAAAGACACGACGCAAGCACATAGAAAAATTCGTGAGGTCCGTTGGTTCGTTCCGTGGCTTAGTTGGTATAGCGTCTGGCACGGTATGCAAGAAGACGTCGGTTCGAATCCGACCGGATCGAAGGAATTTTTTCTGAGTGTTTTTTCTGAGTGCTCGATCTTTGTATTAATAATTATAACAAACTAGTGGAGTAATTTCACAAAAATAATTGAATATCAATTCAATAAAAATTTAATTAATACAGTGAATAGCGACATCTCTCGCCAGGACTGGTAGCTGTAAAGGTACTAACTGGGTGATAAATCTGTCATAGATTTCTCATAGATGGCGCTACGACTAAAAAGTCGTTGAAAGACCAAGTACAAAGACACGACGCAAGCACATAGAAAAATTCGTGAGGTCCGTTGGTTCGTTCCGTGGCTTAGTTGGTATAGCGTCTGGCACGGTATGCAAGAAGACGTCGGTTCGAATCCGACCGTATCGAAGGAATTTTTTCTGAGTGTTCGATCTTTGTATTAATAATAATTTTAGTTGTGCTCATTTTCGTTCCGAGGGCAGAGTAAGCTGAATCGACAAATGATTTCGTGACAACACAGCGCACACACTGTTTATGCTCATTATTATACAACGAATAACTATTACTAGAGAGTAAAAAAGTGTACTATTAAGTTTCGTTATTTATTCGTATTATTTATTGTTGTGCTTTCCATTTCTTTTAACTTGTCTATTTTTTAGCAGACTTCAAAAAAAAAGAGGTTCTCAATTTTATTTTGTATACATTGTTACTCGAATACTCCAGCATTTCTGAACCGATTTTGATGATTCTTTTTGTTGTAAAGAATGTATATCAGTATTGGTACCATTTAAATTTGAAGAAAATATTCCACCTCTAAGGGTGGCAAACTAGGGGATGAATCCGGTTTCGCGCACTTTCCGGTAACCGATTTCAATAAAACTTGGCAAATAGATGTAATTCCACGAAGTTTTGAGGTCGGTTTTCTTAGTACCTACTCTGTATTTAGATTATAGTGCTATGGTTTTTTACGGAATAAATTTTCAAACAAACTAACGTTTCGGGCCCTTTACAGGTCCCATGGTCAGTGGTCACGGTTGACTGAGGTGATACAGTCATCAACCAGTTATGCCTAATATTATTGCAAACCACCCTATTTTTTCCACCATAGTTACAAAAGTTATTAATTAAATACCTTACTTGTAATTTTACAAAGACACTTTCCAATTTACGCTACATTATTTTACAAATTATTTTATTGTAACAATATGAATTTTTATTAAGTTAAATTTATTATTAATTAATAATGGCAATTAGAATAAATTAAAACATATTAATTAGTACTGCAGTCTTGAGTCTGTTTGGGATTTTTCATCAGAGAAAATACTGGATCCCAAACTGGTGGTACGGAGAAACCATCTTCCCTGTGGAAATTAGGAAAAATAGTTTCATTACCTATCGATTTATACTATACTACAAGTTATTGCTTCCTTGTGATTTTTTGTGGTAAGTTAATATAAAAAATACGTGTTTTCAATTATTTTTTATGGTGGTGGGCGTTTTTTATATCTTGCCTAAGTGGACGATGAGCCAAAACAATTTGGGAATCTATGATTTAGACTAGGTATACTCATTACAGTTAAAGGTAAAGGTTGTATAAGTTGTTGTGTACCAGGAAGTTTTAGTAACGATAATATATTTCCTTTTAAAGATTTCAAAAAAAAACCAAATGACAGTGCTAAATATAATAATGGTTTACCATAAAACTATGTCTTTTGTGGTTTAAACATAACGTAGTCATGACCATACACGATTTTGTTATGTGGTTTCATGTCCGGTCTTTTGTTTTCGTTGTGGCTAACGACTGTAGCAATCCGTTTTTGAGATGAACTCTTCTAAAATTGGTTGTAGAACCTAACTTAGTAGTAGTAGAGGTTCTTATGAAAGAGTTCGTCCAGGGAAGTACTGTCACCTTACCTATTTCTGCCACCAAGCAGTAATAAATTAGCAGTACCGTGTTCCGGTTTGAAAGGATAAGAGTGCTGGTGAAATTAGAGGCACATGGGGCTTGTCAACTTATGTCTCAGGGTGTCGGGCGCAGTGGCAGTGCCCCTCAGGCCTTTGCGGATTTAAAGCTCTGAGTGGCACTGAAACAGCCCGTTACTTGATGTTATAAAAAAAACTTGAAAGCAACTTTGAAGTTCAATATCTTCTTCAGTCGAAAGATTGTCGAAGAAAGTCGCCGCTGGCTACTTAGTTGATAAGACCAGGAGTCGTTTAGCAGATGAAACTAATTATAACCCTTTGCCAAGTTTTTTGAAATCGGTTAAGTGCGAGAAACCGGATTCATCCCCAAGTTTGTCACACTTAGAGGTGGAATGGACTCCACATGAACTTCCAACACAACAACTTTAACAAAGTTAACAACTTCCCTGGACAAACTCTTTAACAAGGAGCTCTACTACTACCACAATACAAAAGAAAATCATTTATTCCGTAAAAATCACAGCACTATAATCTAAGTACTAAAAACTGACCTCAAAAGTTCGTGTAATTTCATCTATTTGCCAAGTTTTATCGACATCGGTTACCGGAAAGTGGGCGAAACCGGATTCATTCCCTGCTTTACCACCCTTAGAAGTTTTCTTCAAATTTAAATGAGACCCATACGGAGGCGCCCTCTTTCCAACAAAAGAGAATCATCAAAATCTGTTCACAAATGCGAAGTAATCGCGTTATCACATGTTTCAAGTAAACCGCACGTGACTACAAACAATTGTAGTGCACGTCCAGCCTCTGGTTCATAATCTTATGTTATCCTTTTATTAATATCTATGTCCGGAATCAGATTATTTTGTGACATTATAATCGATGACAATCGACACAGACACCAAATTGTATTTTTACATCTATATCTGGAGATATAAAAATGAAGTGTCGTCTTTGGTTTCAAACTGACTACATATTATCTTATTGGAGTGCGATCCTTATCTACACAATGCTTAAGCTTATATCTGTCTGTATATTTGATTAAAATAAGCTTAGAAACAGGTGAATGGACATTTTAGCATACTTTCTGTGTGTCTTAAATATGGACTCAAAAACGACTGAATGGGTTTTGTTGAAACTTATAGAAGGCAGCTTGTTTTAGGATCAAGCGAGATCCAACTAAACGCTTTGTCCTTGATATATTAAATGTGAAACCAGTCGTGCGTGCAAGCATAGACTTTGGAAGATCCTGAGGGTCATCTTAAAGGCCAGCTCAATTCGGCGGATGGGGGAAGAGCATCGAAGACAATCTCTTATCCGCCAGCGTAACCTGATGAGGGATAACCCTTACAATATTGCGATCGTCTCCGCGACGACATTTCTGTTATTTTTCTTCACTGAATCTGACAAAGTCTAAATCCCAAATTCAAAAAATTCATTTTCATTCAAAAAATTCCCAATAATGGTTTAGGGAGTGCTATTGCAAACTTGTAGTCTTGTTAATGCGTTTTGGGTATTTCACACATTTTCCAAGGGTTCTGAACCTACTTCTTCATTGTATTGCTTTTCGTCGCTACTAGTGAGAGATGTATTTTAAGTAAACATTGATATTTATCAAATGTCGCATCACTTAGTGCCTTTTATCGAATGTATAGTATTAAGAATTATTCAACATTGTCCTGCCTTCCCATTTTCTGCTTTCGAATCACGTGTGCTGGTCATCCATAGCAATCGTTTTCCCTCGCGAACTAAAAGATTTGGTGGCACACTTCTCTGTCGTACAGTCCACAAATGGAACTCATTTCAGAGCGCATCTCAGTGGCAGTGGCCACTGAGGCTGGCACCCTGAAACATGAGTTAACAAGTTCCATGTGTCCCTAATTTCACCAGTACTCTTACTTTTTATAACCGGAACAGCTAAAGTGGCAGTACTAAACTCACTGTAAACTCTTTCACAAGGAGCTCTACTGTTACTAGAGTTCTGAGTAGTACTGCAACTGAAAAAAATAAAAAATAAAAAAAAAGAATTCGGGTTAAATTAAGGTTTGCTCAGTGTACGGTGGAGGTGAAGGTCACTCTTTTCAGAGCTTACTGCACACCACTGTACGCGGGGGCTCTGTGGGCCAGCTATACCCTAGTCTCGCTCAGGGCCATGCGCACGCAATACAATAACGCTTTCAGGACGCTGATGCGGCTGCCGCGGTTTTGCAGTGCGTCTGCCATGTTTGCTGAAGCCCGTGTGGATAGCTTCATGGCAGTCTTGCGCAAAAGATCAGCATCTCTGTTGAACAGAATACGTGGCAGCGGTAACAGCCTCCTAAAGACAATTGCAGTTAGGTGTGAGTGTCCCACAATGCGGCTTCTCATTAATAATACAAAATCTGTTCTAGAATTTAATTATAAGTTTCATTGTTGCTAACACTTATGGATCCTAGTTATCTGAATAAATGAATTTGAATTTAAATATATCTAAAAAAAGGAGGTTAATCCGTGTATCTTGGGCGGTGGGCTTTGATATTCTTTACGTAATAACTTTCCATCAGTTGGATCGTCAGATCGTTCGTAGGTTTGATTGGGTATAGAAAATAATCCCGGTGTATCTATTTCAAATATTTTTAATATAAAACAAAAGCCAAATAAAGTTCCACCTTGACTGAAATTTGTAATTAGCAGAACACAAAACCTTGTCACTCGTCACGGAACAAAACGGGTTATGGCGTAAAAAAGGACAGTGTCAATTACGTGGAACATTTACTTGCAGTATTGTTCCAAATTACACTTGTAAACATTTTGTTTGAAAATAATTTCGCTAAGAACGACTGCATCTCACGATCCCTTCTTACGGAGTTGAATGATTGTAATGCCCTAAATAAAACCCTCAAGCCTTTTTTCTACTCATTACCGACCACAGCTGTAATGGGCATGAGAGTTTTATTTGGGGTATTGCGGGTATTGGCGTTCGTGAAACGCGCGATTGCATATCTACATTTGCAATTTATAGGCGACTGCATCGATACTGTCGCTTATGTTGAATAATTATGTTAAGTTGAATATTTGTCTTTAGCAATCACTAACGTATCAAAAATAGACCTTAGTGGCAGTTACCATTTATTAGTGACGGTTCGAAGACACGTCTTCGAATTATATGACTTTTCAAACATACGTACGTACTGCCGCCTCTCGCAAGGGAATTACATCACTAGGTATAGGTTCAAAAATAGAGCTTCGCATAAGTGGCAGTTCACATTTACTAGTGTTGCTTTGAATTGTGAGAAGCAAGAGAATTCTATCAGTAAAGTTTTCAAAAATAGAGACTGACATAAGCGGTAGTTATCATTTATTAGTGTCGACTCGAGGTTATTAGTTGTGAATTTGAATCATGTGACTTTACATTAAAAAACCGACCTCAAAAGTACGTGGAATTACATTTATTTGCTAAGTTTTATTGGAATATCCTTAAATTCGCCACTATACAGGACTTGACACTGGAGATAACAAAAATCGGTTCTCACTACTAAAACAATATTGAGAGAAAAACGCCTTGAATTGGAGAAATAGCAAAATCAACCATTAAAATAATTGCTCCTTAAGAAAAATCGGGCGCTATTTATAAAAATGAATCTTCATGCGTGAACAGCCACCCTTAGAGGTGGCTGATTTTTTTCGAAATGAAATGGGACCACTATGGAAGTACCCCTTTCCAACAAAAAAAGAATCATGAAAATCGGTTCACAAATACCGGAGTTATCGTGTAACATATATTAAAAAAAAATACAGTGGAATTGATAACCTCCTCCTTTTTTGAAGTCGGTTAAAAATAAGAACTATTGCCTTTCGTAGGAGAAGTCTATCGGCAAAGATATAAATATATAGTCTAACCGAAGTTGTAGACAGTTATCATTTTTTGTGAAAAATCATTTATGAATGTCTGAATTGGATATCGTAACATTGCTACTCTGTTGTATGTAGTATTTTATTACCTCTTTGTAAGTGAATAAGGTTCAAGTTATCTCAGCACTGTAGGAGAATATTGAAGCACGCGTCACTGATTTCAAGTACAAACATGATTAACGTAAATATTTATAGAATGTTGTGAAAAAAATATTCTAGTTCTCTGAAAATGTCCATGCAATTTTGAACTCTACTATGCATGTATTGAGAAATACATTTTGAGTAGAATGCAATAAGTGTTTTAAAAATATCTTATACAGTCGTTATCTTGCCACTACAAGATAATATCTTCAAATTCTTCTGAATAGTACGTTGGTACTTTGACTGCGCTGTCCGTGGCCGCGTAGAGATCTTCCGAGAGATTTTCCGTTTCCACAATGCACACCTAGTGACAGTTGGATGGTCACTCGTAGCCCTGGTGGTGCGCAGGAAAGTTTTACGGCTTATTAGGCGAGCTCGGAGAATTTGGTGGCAATATGAAGTGTGTCGATTGTTACTCTCTTGTTTGTGCTTCTCCGCGGAGCATGCTATATCCCGGCGCACATATGGTGGTGCAATACCTGCTAGAGGATATATCATATTGAGGGTAGTTGGCATGAGGCAGCCGGGATATGATCTTTATTTCAATTGTTAAGAGGCAAGACATGCAATGCAGAGGTCTTGAGTCGTGTGGGCTTTTGATTTTTGGGCTTTGCGTTCTCGTTAAGTATGTGGGGCGCCGGCGCCGGCCTCAGCTTTTTTTTTTTTTTTTGACGGGGGGGAAATTTTTATGGATACCCCTGAGCCCAGGGAGACTCAGGGGTTATGTGGGGACTCTCCCTCCAGACTTGAGGGCCTGCCCCACTAAAACCCCCCCGTCTTTCGATATCCCCCAGGCGGGCGTCCATCATATTCCTCATCGAGGAGAAGATGTCCCGCCTGAGATCGTCGATGGCCTCTCTCACTCCCGCGTGCATCTCCGCGGAGTTACGCGGCGGTGGGGCCACCTGTGCCTTGGCCTTGGCCATGGCAGAGGAGTAGGCCGCTCTCAGGGCCTTCATCTCCGTCTCCAGGGCAGCTAGCTGCCCCCTCATCCGGCGGTTGTCTTCCGACATCCGCCGCGCCGCCTCCGTCGCCGTCTCTCCACGGTGAAGGAAATCGACGGCTCCTTCTACCTTTCTGGCGGCCTCTTTTATGGCTTTGACCACCGTCCCCTTGAGGTTAGAGGACTTGGCGGTCTCCGCCAATATTGCTGCGAGGCCGTCTCGTGCCCCCTGGGCCAGGGTCTTTCGCATGAGGCCCGCCGTGCCATCGGGTTCAGCCTCCCCGGCCTGATCCCGGCCCAGGGCCTCCTTGAAGAAGGCGGCGTCCGCTTCGTTCTGGAGGGCGTTCCACTCTGACGAGCTGGAGCGCCCCCTCCCTGCCGTCGCCGCACCGGGGAAGGGCTTCCCGGGGCCTCTAGTTCTGCCCCTACGGGCCGTGTTAATCTTTGGAGCCCTTCCGGGCTCCATAGATTGGGAGAACCAACCTGCTGGACAGGGCACCTTGAATGTTATTGATGTGAAAATTGATCTATTTGCCTGTTCTCTGTGTGAGTTCAAGAAAATAGCTTTATTTATAATGTGTTTATGGAATATAATAACAGTCTGTAATATAATATGTTGTAATATAATTTTAGTAAATACAATATAATTTTGAATATAATGTTGAACAAGTGATAGTTTTGGCTACACTATTGCATTAGGTTAGTCCAGCCCCCGTAGCATGGCTATGCATGATAGTCGCGACGCGCGCGGTAAAATTGGAATAAGCGCGCGCTATTGGCTGTCTCAATCAGATCTAATTTAGATAGCTAAAGCGAAACCGCTAGATTGGTTTACTTCAGCTACTTTCACAGTCTAATGACATACGGCATTTTGCTTTGGGGTAATGCCGCCGATATCAATAGAATCTTTGTCCTGCAGAAACGTGCAGTTAGGGCAATTTACAATCTGGGCCCCAAAGTATCTTTGAGAGATAAGTTTAAGGAAATTAACATTCTTACACTAGCCTCACAGTACATTTATGAAAATGTAATTTATGTTAAAAGGAATAGTAATTTATTTATGAAAAATAGTGACAGACATAACATTAATACGAGGAATAGAAATAAACTAGCTTTTCTTGATAGTCGTCTTCACAAAGTCAAAAAATCATTTAAGGGGCAATGTATACGCTTTTATAACAAGATTCCGGTTGATATGCAAAATTT
Organism: Hyposmocoma kahamanoa; assembly: GCF_003589595.1. NCBI lineage: Eukaryota > Metazoa > Arthropoda > Insecta > Lepidoptera > Cosmopterigidae > Hyposmocoma > Hyposmocoma kahamanoa. The sequence continues at coordinate 1,266,470 of NW_020653855.1, forward strand.
GCCTTTCACGAGGTTTAAAACTATAGTGAAACAAAAACTTTATACTAAAGGTTATTATACAACTTCTGCGTACTTGGATGACAAAAATCCGTGGTAGTAACCCGTTTAGCTCATGGAGGTAGTCTCGATCTCTGATGTTTCAAATAAAAAAAAATATTGTAAATGTTATTTACAAAGAGCAACCCCTAGAGTTTCTTGCTCATTCTTCTCAGGGGAATCTGCCTTACGAATGAGCGGTAGAGTTTAACCATTGTGACGATTTCAAGTGTAATAATGCTTACCTATGAAATAAAGATTATTTTGAATTTGAATTTGAATTTGAATTTGAATAGCCAATATCGCGCGCGTATTTCAATTTTAACGCGCGAGTCGCGATTATCATGCGTAGCCATGCTACGGGGGCTGCAATGATAGTTGTTAGCTAATGCATGTAAAATATATAAATAAATAAATGAAAATTTCATAAGTACGCAAGTCACACTTCAAATCGTCACATTGTTTAGTAGCAGTAGAGCTTCTTGTGAAGAGTTCATCCAGGAAAGGACTGCCACCTTACCTATTTCTGACGCCAAGCAGTAATGAGCATTACCGGTTTCCGGTTCCGGTTTTGAAGGATTCGCTTGTAAATCGCATTGAAATAAATATAAATAGCGCACAGTTACACGAGGAGAAACTTTTCGAGCGGCCGCCGCGCGGCGACCGCCCTGTTACCATGTGCATTAAAAAATAAAATTTACTAGGCAACAACATTTTATTTTATTTATTTAGGACAACCAACAAGTCATACACTTAATACATACAATTTTGATTATACAATTCAAACGGAGTAATGCTAAAGTATTGACTCGAGAAAAGGTTGTCACCAAATGCAACACAGTCAGACACAGTTAATTATTTATATACATAATATATACAGTTATTCACACTTTTCATTTATATAACATGTAGTACAATATATATTTTTAATACCAAATAGGAAGAAAGTAAGATGTTAACAAACATAAATAAAAAATACTTGTACAACTATAATTATATTATTATATTACTCCGCTGTACCTACAAAATACCTCAGACACAAAAAAATCAATATTGTTTTCGCTGTCACCCTGGTTACGGCCCTGCACACCACATACTTCGACAAATATTCGATACTCACAATTATATATTAAACGGTCCTAAAATATCAATCCCCACATCTCGAAAATACCATTAACGGGAATGGAAATTAATGGTGCAATCGTTTTATTTATATTACGCTCCTGACACAACTGACAACTCTTGACATACGATTCAATCTTTTTATTCAGCACCTACCAAAAAATACCTCTGTCTAAACCTTGAAAAAGTTTTAAACAAACCAAAATGTCCGCCCGTCCAGGCACTGTCATGCAGTTCCTTCATACATACCGAAAATAATTCAGACGGAACGACCACTAAATCAACTATATTTTGATTCAAACGACACTTATAATGGATTCCGTTCTGCAAAAAGAAGTCTCGATAATTGTCACCAACAGCCCAACGAATGCAATTAATAATATTTCTATAAAATCCATCCGCCTTCTGTTCACTCTGGACATCATCCGCACGCAAAACATACAATTTTAACGCATCCCTCTGCTCCAGTACACGCTCCACTTTCGACTCTATATCCTCCAGCAACGGATTCCTACTTAGGAAATCTGCAACAACATTATCTTTACCCTTACAATAAACAATGTCGAAATCCCAACCTTGAATCGATAACGCCCATCTGGCTAATCTTCCACTCATATATCTCTCTCGATCTGTAACTATCTGAAAACGAAGTCCCCATAAATAACTTTTAAAATAATTCAACGCCCATATAAGTGCTAAACATTCCTTCTCCGTAACAGAATATTTCTTTTCTGCTTCACTTAACGTTTCATCTCTCCCGTTCCTTACACTAAACAACATCCAATTACATATCCGCTGCTGTCCACATACAACCGCGTCACCTGTTCACTATTTGATGAGTAATGTCCCAAAACAGACGCTTTACAAATTCGATCTTTTAACACTTCAAATGCCTCCTGCGCTTCATTCGTCCAAACAAACACCTTATCGTCAAATTCATGATGGGAAGTGCCAATCTAGCAAAATTATCAATCAATTTTCGATAAAAAGAGAACAATCCTAAAACCGCTCTCACTTCTTTCAGACTACATGGAGGATTTATCTCCTTCATCGCCGCAACTTTCTTACTATCCGGTCCAATTCCCTCGGCCGACACTTCATGTCCCAGAACAGTCACATTCTGAAAACGGAAACGACACTTAGATGGTTTTAAAGTCAAATGCGCATTTCGCAATCGAATAAAAACCTTCTTTAATGCATTTTTAAATTCTTCAAACGCACTTGCATACACCAATATATTATCCACATAAACTATCACATTACGATACCGCCAAAACCTTATCCATCACCCTTTGAAACACCGCTTAACTTGTTTTCAAAAACCAAAAGTTAACACTTTGAACTCATATAGTCCGGTATGTGTAACAAAGGGCGAACTAAAACTATTTTACTTAAACTAAACTAACTAACTTAAACTATTGTGTGGAGTTGCCTCTTTTTCGTCTAAAAAATATTTTCTGCATCGAAATTTGTTATAAGTGTGGAATTATACCAAATTCCGCATTCACCGTTACCGCCCACGAATTTGGACATAAGTGGGTTAAAAACCCGGATTTTGGGTAAGAACCTGGGCGGGTTGATTTGGTTTTAATCCATCTCTGCACACGCACGACTTAAGAAGCGATATAGTCGCGATGTTAAACGCGTTGCACGTTTTTAATTAATTAATAGTTTATTTATTTATTTCACTTAAATTTACAATTAATAACACTAAGCAATGTGCATAAACCTATACAAATTTTTCGCACGTATTCATTCAACATAGTAGTTGTAGCTGCTGTCACGCGGTGGCGTCGTTACCGTCGCCATTTAATCGCGTGTTTTTATCGCAGCTAAAAGTGTCAGCTCTATGATTTAAGAGTGGAGACTTTTAGAGGAGTATGAAGAGGCAACTTCGGAGATACTGGAACCTTCCAACCGACCCATCGCCCAAGTCCAGCCGGAACTTACCCCCATACTCGTCCAATCAGGAAATGTAGGATAGGAAAAGATATTAAATATAAGTTTTAGTTATTATGCAATCTGTAGATATATTAAACGTAGTTAAGTTCATTTTTGTAACACATAATTAGCATAGATAAATTATTGTCATAGTAGAATTTAAGGGTGAAGGGATGTAGTGTAGGTAGATATAATTTTAAAGCTGTAAGTGGCACTATGGATAGGCGTGCGCTTATCACCAGGAACACCACTTTCAAATCCCGTCTCTTGATATTCAGACGTTCGAAGCCCCCAACACGCCTTGACCGGCGTGATGAACTATGATCTAAAGATTACAGGAGACCCGTTACGTGAGACCCTGGGTTACAGATACAATACATCTCAGTAATTGCCAATTTAAAAAGATCTCTTATTCATAAAACTAAGCATTTCCAACCGATCTCTAGTTAGTTTGGTTAGTGATAAATATATTATTACATTATAATAATATGGGTAGGTCATTGATAATGTTACACGTCGTTTTTGTCACACGATTTTATCGACAACAGTTTCTTTTCATTCCCTATAACGTGAACTTATGTCTCAGGGTGACGGGCGCACTGGCAGTGCAACTCAAATCTTTGCGATTTAAAGCTCTGAGTGGCACTGCAACTGTTATGGACAACGTGTACCATCAGGCGCACGACTTGTTGGTCCCATCATTTGATATTATAAAAAAAAAATTGAAAATTGAACTAAGCAACTAAACAACTTACAACCGCCATAGCCTACCGCCTCTCATTCAGAGGACCGTGGTTTCAAATTCGGGCTGGCACCTCTTGAGGTTTTCCTAATTTATGTGCAAAATTTCTTCTTCTTTAACCGTTTTCAATCTCTAAGGTGTAGGCCTTCAGTATACGCCATCTTTCCCGATTTTGAGCAGTTTTAACCACTTAGTTCCCGCTAGTGCTTTGATATCGTCGTACCAACGCATCTGTGCGTAATTTAATTTCGAATTTACCATGAGTTTTTTGGTAAACGTAAAACCCTCGTGTGAAGTCCCCAACCCGTATTGCGTCAGCGTGGCTGACTATGGCCCAAACCCTCGCCTGAAAGGGGACCCGTGCCTGTGCCAGTGGGACGTATAAATGGGTAGTTGATGTGAATACTAATACAAACTTATCAAATTTAGCCACATTGGTCTCTAAAATATGAGTGGGACGTATAAATGGGTAGTTGATGTGAATACTAATACAAACTTATCAAATTTAGCCACATTGGTCTCTAAAATATGATCTAAATATTTCCTGAAATAAATACAACATTTGCAAACAGACTATTCAACAACAAGCGATCGGCCCATTTGCATAATTTAATTAATAAGGAATTAGGAATATACGCCAAAAGTTATAGAGACTGCGAGAAACTTATATCAAAATAGCTACAGTCCAAATTTATTTATTTATTTATTTCTATAAACTTTAAAAATATTACATACAATGGTTTCTTTACACCCCTAAACCTATATTGGTTTGTCTGGGTGCTGCACAATCCTCTTATTAATAATACAAAATAACTTATTTTAAGCACGAGTATAAAATTTACACAACACTGATATTATGTATGTTATCGTCTCCTATCATTTTTTTTTGTCGGTAGCAAAAGAAAACAAAACAACTAATATCGCCATTCGCAACACAAAAACCCGTTCCTGGACTCGCTTGATACTGACCAAGCCCGTACTCATACAGCGTGCTCCAACTTACCATACAAATTTACTATCTAAATGACTAAATTTTTGTTTTAAAATGATTTTTAATTAAATGTTTTAGATTTACCTGTGTTATGCTTTTTTTTAATTCAAAAGGTAAAGTGTTGATTAATCTAGGTACAATAAATTTGGTAGTCCTTTCTCCATAAAAGTTATTTGCTGATGTTATTGATATCATCTGTGAAGTGATTTGTCTAGTAACCTTGGAGTGATCAACTTTCTGATTAATAAATTTAAAGAAGTTATCTGTTAGGAGTAAAAATTTAGTTTTATTTTGCACATTCAATACACCGCAATAGTTAAATAGACCCTCTTCATTACTTCGATATTGTTCTTTAATTTTAAATGGTACAATTAATTTTAAAATCCTTATTTGTAGTTTATAAATTTGTTCTAAATATGTTTTAAAAGTACGACCATAGCTTGTTAAGCCATAAGCAACAACACTCTCCACTAACGCTTTATATATTTGTATGAGAATACTGCAAGGTACACGACGTTGTATTAGATAAAACTTAGCCATAATTGCTCGTAATTTTGAACAAACAAATTCTACATGTGAACCCCAGTTAAATCTATGGTCAATTGTTAAACCAAGGTAGGTATGTTGGTTAACATTTTCTATGCAATCACATTTACATACTACTTCAGGATCGTTACCACCGTGCAGACATCGGTGCTTATGTGCGACTATCTGTACCTTTTCATTTGTTTTAACGTGACTGGAGTGCACATGCATTAATTTGGTTTTTTGCGGATTGAGCACTAAGCCCACATCATGTGACCACTTACAAATTGCATCAAAGTCATTTTGCAGATATTTGCGTGCCAATAGAGGGTCACGATCAGCTGCTACTATACACGTATCGTCTGCATATTGAAAAATCTTACATTCACTAATCACATTATTGGCATCATTGACGTACGCCAAGTAATGTAAAGGCCCCAGCACCGATCCCTGAGCTGTTCCTTCGGTTACTTTAATTTTGTCGCTATACTCTTTACCTATCCTTACACGATACGATCTTTCTTCTAGGTAACTTCGACACCAGTTTAGCAATGGACCCCTTACCCCGCTATGATCTAGCTTTTTTATTAATGTCTCATGTCGAAGTGTATCAAATGCACGACTATAATCTATAAAAATGATTAACACATGATTTTTATTATCTAAACAGCCATTGACGTAATCAGTAAACATAGAAAGTAATTGGGTCGTACTTTTCCCTTTTTGAAAACCGAATTGATTATCAGAGAGTATATTGTTATCTTTATAAAATTTGTTAATTTCGTTGCATATGTATTTCTCTATCACTTTGTCTAAGACTGGCAAAATGGTCACCGGTCTGTAATTACTATATTTACGTTTGTCACCTTTTTTAAATATTGGTCTAACTACTCCTTCTTTCAACTCTCTTGGATAATTACCCGAATGTATACTTACATAGATTAATTTTGATAATGGATATACTATTTTCTCCGAAAGTGCTTTTATGTCTATTGGACGAATCCTATCTGCACCTGGCGCTTTATTGGGTTTGATACCCTGAATAATTTTATGAAGGACTCTGGGATTAGGTTGTTTAATGTACATTGATACATCTTCAACTTTTGAGTAATCATTGGGTGTCAAAATATTAATTGAACAGGTTGGCAGCACGTCTTTCACTGCTTTGTCAAAGC
>NW_020653855.1:1283001-1305667 GCF_003589595.1 Hyposmocoma kahamanoa
CTGTCATCTGCCGCCGTCCAGTCAACCCGTGACCATGGAGCGTGCAACCGTTCCGAAATATCGGGAAAATAAAAAGAAGTCATACCGTGGTAAGAAACCTGATACTAGTGATAATCATTTGGAAGTAAATTAATTTGCTACTCCGCGAACCCAGTGATGGTTAAATCGTCCAAAATAGCTGCGCTTGTATTGAATATTTTTTCATGCAGTTAATTATCCAAGCATAAAATTAATAAAATAAATATAAATATATACATTTAGTAGCAGTAGAGCTCCTAGCAAGAGTTCGTCCAGGGAAGTACTGCCACCTTACCTATTTCTGCCGCCAAGCAGTAATGTCAGCATTATTGCGTTCCGGTTTTGAAGGGTAAGGGTGCTGGTGAAATTACAGGCACATGAAACTTGTCATCTTATGTCTCAGGGTGACGGGTGCAGTGGCAGTGCCCCTCAGATCATTGCGATTTATAGCTCTGAGTGGCACTGCAACCGTTATGGACAGGCGTGTAACTTACCATCAGGCGCACGACTTGTTCGTCCCGTCACCTGATATTAAAAAAAAACCATTCTTTGATAGTTTTGTGGATTGGATCTCTTTTGCTTAACTAGGTCCAAGTTAGCTTAGCTCTCATAGTTGGTTGCACGCAACTACGTGAACTACGTTCGCGGTGTGACCTGCGCTTAATAGTATTCTTTGGCACAAGAGTTCACTACTAACTTGTCAATATTGTTTATTCCAGAAAAAGGCAAGAAACCATCTCTGCTACGCGCAATACTGAAAATCCATAGTCTAAAGTTTTTTGTAGGAAATTTTCTCTTCGCAATCGTCGATGCTAGTATTAGGTGAGTGTTTATTATTATTTATAATTAGCACAGATCGGAAATATGCAAACTATATTTATTCAAACCTCAAGTAACACATATAGAGTTGATAACAACTTCCTCTGAAATCGCGGAATGATTAAAAATAATAGTTGAAAAAGAAAATAAAAAACAAAATGGTTATATTATTATTTATACAAAGATTGGATAACAGAAAGAAAAAATCCTTCGATTTAATTAGACTCGAACCAGCGCCTGTTGCCACACTGAGGTTACAGCTCTTAACAACTCTACGAGCTCTTTCTGTTCTCTAAATGGCGTGTCGCGTCATTGCAAGCCTCGCCTACTGGTGAATACTACTGCATGAAACATAATTAAGATCATATTTAGTAGCAGTAGGGCTCCTTGTGAAAGAGTTCGTCCAGGGAAGTACTGCCTGCCACCTTATCTATTTCTGCCGCCAAGCAGTAATGTTAGCATTACTGCGCTCCGGTTTTGAAGGGCAAGGGTGCTGGTGAAATTACACGCACATGTGACTAGTCAACTTATCGTCGCTTTACGTTCTCAAACTCGTATCTTAAAGCACACAAAGCACAAAATTACTGAAATTCAAAAAATGGATTGTGTATACAAAGTTTGCAGGCTGATGTCACATTAGATTACCTTCATATTCACACACTGGCTTTTACCTATTCTTAAAGTAATGCATTCAAATTAAACCCCTTGATAAGAAATTTAAAATAAATGGAAAGTTTTGTCATCTCATGAATAATCAATTGACAAAAGTAAGGCATCGTTATGTCTCAGGGTGACGGGTACAGTGGCAGTGCCCCTCAGATCTTTGCGATTCAAAACTCTGAGTGGCAATGCAACTGTTATGGACAGGCGCGTAGTTTACCATCAGGCGCACGACTTGTTCGTCCCCTCACTTGATATAATGAAAAATCGTTAATTCATACATTCGTTCAATATATCGTTTTCTCAATGAATGGAATTTATTTATAATTAACCCCAGGGCTTGGTCGCTCTCACCGCTACCCCCATTGTTGTGCCGCCCGGGGCCTTGGCCCTCTTTGCACCAACGCTACGCCACTGCTACTGCCTCTCAACCGGAGGTCGTGGGCGAAGAAATATCGTGATAAAACCTGCACGTCAAAGGTTAACAACCTTCCAAGACGTATGAAGTTGCCAACCCTGGGACCCGTACCCTGCAAAGCCTTTTTTTATAATACCATGTGACAAAAAAAAAAAAAAAAGGACAAACAAGTCGTGAATGACAGTTGCAGTAGTGGTATATATATAGGTATATATATAGCTTTAAATCGCAAAGATCTCAGGTGCACTTCATCCTGCGCCCGTCACCCTGAGACATAAATTAACAAGTCCCAAATGCCTGTAATTTCACCAACCCTTCAAAACTGAAACACGGTAATGCTTGGCGGCAGAAATAGATAAGGTGGCAGTGCAACCCTGGACGAACTCATTCATAAGGAGCTCTACTGCTACTAAAACCTCGTTATTCCCGGGATTTTCGAGACTCGGAAACGCAGAGAGATTAAAAACCATAGTGGTGTTATAAACCGTTAAGTATAATCCCTTTTTGTACGATTACAGATTATCGACCCCTATGTGCTTAGAGGGCTTGATAAATTACTTCTCGCCGTCGCATACAGGGATATCGACTACACACGCATATTTATACGCTTTGGGAGTCGTTGGGTGAGTGATCAAATTTACTACTATTATTACCAGGGATCGGAATAGGTAGAGTATTTTTGCCTAAATTTCGAGGAACATAGACAGAAAATGGAGACTGCCTTAAGACAATATTTTTAGGTCCTGGACCTAAATAGGCAGATGAATAGGTGAATAGGCAGGTTTGGGCGCGCCTTTAGTATGCAAATCTATAGAAGATAGGTGTAATAATAAGTCTGTAGTGTTCCAAGACTGGATCGACTAAGTCTTTGTAATGATGGGGCACTAAAGGTATAGGCCCATACAAAAAGTACACATTTTATTTTTTCCCTACTAAACTATTACATTTATGGCAAAATATGATATAACAATATTTAATTAGGACAATAGCATTTCTCGATTGGCATTTTTTTTAGAGAGGTATCGTGAAAACAATCCAATGTCCGCAATATCGCTAATCCGACCCACTGTGTCGCAAAGTTAAGATAAATATAGTGTGCCTGTCTGTCCCCAATTACGTCAATTTTTAATGTACTTAAGTGAGTTCCCGAATCCCGAACAGACCGAACTTTAAGTGAAAGAACGTTTAAACGTTTAAAAAATAAGCAGTTTTTCCCGTCTCTAATGGTAACACCCATAATCAAAGAGCTATAGGATTCTTAGCTTCCATTCTTTTTGCTTCCTCTGTCTCGAGAAGCATTCTCTTAAACGACGCACAGAGGTCTTTCTGACTAACTTTCAAATGTTTGAATACTCTTTATTAACTTGTCATTAATTTTTACAGTCTCATGGCAATAAGCGCCAGTATATTGCATCCAATGCTGTTATGGCTTCTTCATTTAAGTTTGAAAATCAGGGTGGCTTGCTGCTCGCTTATTTACAGAAAGGTACGTAAATTTTAATGCAGAGAGAGCAAGAGGCTCTCTTGTTTACACTGGTCAGGTCTTTCATAAGGTGACAATTATTTGTATTTCATTATTTTAGTGGGTGATTTTAATTTTATTTGTACTAGTCTGTTTCTGTTTTATGGTTACCCATTAGTACCAATAACTTTTACTGTGAAGTCGCATTAAAAAATCGGGTATATTGTATTAAACAATTTATGATAACCTAGATAACCTACTCATTGCATGAATATCTGAGTTTTTCTCGCAATTTCTCTAGCTCCCTCTTGTAAAAATTTTGATTAAAAAAATTCCAAAATGTTTGGCGAACTAACAAAATAATAAAAAGAAAAATACGTGGGAAATAAAACTAATATATTGTTTTTTAAATCATTTGTAATTTTGTCGCATCTTTTTAATCTGTTTTATTATATTTTCGCTCAGTTACATGTGGGACACAAGGCTGCCTCTTTTGCAAGAGCAAGAACACAGATATGGCTGTGTGACAGATTTTGTGTAAGAACACAGATATGACTGGTGTCTCGTAGGTTTTTTAAAATCTATTATACAGTTTTCCAAAAAAATACGTTTCAAATTACGACACTTTATTATTGATATAAGATGTTCGTAAATTATATGTGGATAATTTTAAGTTGTCATTTTGCTTGCTTAGGGATCAGTTTTAAATACAAATCGGAGAGACTTTTTCTGTGATTTTATTTTCGCGTACAAAAAACAAATGCATAATTCTGTCTAAATGTCTTCTCCTAACGACATCACTTTGTTTGTCATAATATAAGATAAGAAATAACGTAACATTGACATTCCACGTCATTTTCATTGTACTGAATTGTATTTGTATTGCTACAGTAGTGAAGGACTTTACAAAAGATATCTTTGAAGAGATTTTAATCCCTGTATCAATTGTTTAATAACAATAAAAGTATCTTCAATACCACCTTTTAATACAGGGTGCGTTTAGTGATTACTTTTTCTAAAAATTACTCGAACATTAACAATATTGCGATTACCTTACTTCAATAATAATAGGGTAAAGAAGTGGCTTCTAAAAGTATTCGTGTCTAATTTTTTAGCAGCCTGTATATATGTCCACATATTTCCTTTCAGAAAGTCAGAGAATACTTGTAATACAATATTTTGGTTCTTTACGTTAACATTTTGTTGTATTTTTGAGCGACTACTTTAACCGACAGGAATAAGAGGTATTCTTTGTTCTGGCAGCAAATACTAAAAGTATTCTCTTCTATTCCTGGAAACCGATTTCCTTATTACATATAGATATCATAACTTGTTTGTGAAATTGTTTTGTTTAAACTTTTTGGCACGTGATACATTCACGTACCAAAAAGTTTAAACAACTGAAATAAGATTTCATGCTTTTTAAAACATTAAAAAAGGGTCCAAAAATAACCTGGCAACCTTATTTAATTTTAATTAATATTTTCCTATTGTTAATTTTAATCGTATACTTTGTAGCTCCTCCGCCTCGATCTAACAGCCGGGGGCAAAGCCTCGGAAGGCCTTGCCGGCCACGTGGTGAACCTGCTAACTACAGACGCCCAAAGATTCGACATGGCATCGTTATTTTTTGTGGACTTAGTGAGAACGCCAATAGAAAGCGTTCTTATTGTGTACCTTATGTACAGGCAAATTGGGGTCGCTACACTTATTGGCGTCTCCTTTTTGCTGCTCTTTATACCTTTACAAGGTTTGTACTCTTTATTACACGTCTGATGGTGGCACTTCACATGGCTATTTGTATATTTGGCAAATGATCACCATGTCACCGTAGTCTGTATTATTTGAAGACAAGAGTAAAATGACAGTTCATCGCGCAAGTGTTGCCCGCTTGCGAGCAGTTAGTGATTGCAGCCGATAAAAATTCTATCGACTATCGATATTGGTCACGCTTGTCGAATAAATAGCCGAACTTGTTTCATTTGAAACATTCTCGACCCATTATTAATCCAATTACTGAGTACAAGTTCATTTCATTGTCAATTTTTGTATGTTCATACATAATACACTATTTAGAAGCATGTTTGTGAAAAATACAAAGAGGAGACGTATTTTAAAGTTTTTCATTTCAATTCAATACACATTATCCAATTTTACGACTTTTGTAGTTCTGTATACGAATAAAAATCGATCTCGATACCAGTAGGTCAACTGTCAAAATAAGAATAAAGAAAGCAGTAACGCAATTAGTAATTATTAGAACGTCGTAACTTTCACAGTTCAGTAGTAGTAATTCATAATCTATCGATAAAACTATCGACAACAACTACATAACTATTTAAAAGTTTATGAAACTGGCAACTCTACAAATGTCATTTTACTCCGCCTTCAAAAAAGACAGACTATAGATATAGCATGTATGACAAAGCCTTGTTTGCCTATTCGATAAATGTAGCAAACACTAAACACGCGTTACCGCGTTGGTTTGTTTCTCGACACACATCAGAGGCGCCAATAGGCAAATACGCAGGTAAACCGTGCACTCTATGGTCATGTCATCAATTATATAACCAGAAATAGAGACGAAATGTCATTTAATTTGTTTGAATGAATCATTACTATGACAATTGCGCTCCGATTGGCCAGCCCAAATTCGAAACAATTGACGGGTGTCGTCAATTGTTTCACTTGAAAACGACCAGTTTCACTTGAGCTTTGCTAGAATGGACGAAACTTGCAAAATTAAATATTTAATTACCTATGACATGAGATTCCGTTTGTTTTGTAATTAGATGTTTTTCCCCACACCACCGAATGGTGTTCCATTCATAGTTAGAGATATTATCTTTATTACAATAAATACAGAATATTTTTGGAGACGTATACACAGGTCAGTTGTTGGCGCTGTACTATTTCAGCTTTCTAATTTATTATTTTAACGCAAACGAGACTTGATATTCAAAAGTAATAACATATTCATGTCATTCAGTTATTTAGCTCTCGCTATAGCTATACGTTAAATAATTTTCAAAGTATATTAAACACCCAATAGTGAATACAGGTGGCCATGTCAAGTTCCGCCATGATACTTTATCTCTGTGACCTTTTCCGTCATCATGTATTAAGGCGAAATATTATCGTGATTGCATAGGTTTTGAAGGTTGACGCAGGAGAAATTCATAGGACAATATTTGCCTTTCAGAAATAAAATATACTCGCTTACTTTAAAATAGGCTCATATAGAGCAAATTTTGAATTATTTCTAATAACAATTCAAAGAAACTGATCGTTTTGAACGTAGTAAAAAATGAAATTTTTGCGGAACTTCGCGTTTATTTTTTGTCGTGCGAAGTTTTGTCAATCGTGTTTCGGGTTTACTACTAGTAATTTCGGTTTTAATTATCAATTAAAAAAACAGTTTCAAGTCATATTTTTTAACGCCGAAAAACCGATTTTCCTTGTTTCTATTTTGGCTCTCACTTCACCTTAAGGCAAGTTAATGGAGGAGAAATGGTGAAAACCTGTATAGCTACATCAAATGTTTTAAGTATTTACTATTAAATAACAGTTTTACAAAAAATATACTATACACCTAAGTATATTCTCTCACCTAAGTATGTGCCCATTCTTTTCAAATTACCAAATTTGTTACACAATAAGTTGTACTTTACCCATCGAGTATATAACCAGAAATAGAGACGAAATGTAATTTCATTTGTTTGAAAACTATTCTGCCAAATCGTTACTGTCACAATTGCGCTCCAATTGGTCAGCCCCAAATTCGAAACAATTGACAGGTTTCGTCAATGGGTGTCGTCAATTGTTTCACTTCAAATCGACCAGTTAACTTGAGCTTTGCTATCATGGACGAAAATTGCAAAATTACATATTTAATTACCTCGCCTTAATATTCTGCCCCAGCTCCTACTGCTAATTTGGTGCTTCTAGTATGAATTTGGTGGCCGGTAGTAACTTTGTCTTTATTTTTCAGGTTACTTAGGTAAAATTTCAAGTAAACTACGTCGGAAGACTGCAATGCGTACTGATAATCGTATTCGTCTAATGAACGAAGTTATACAAAGTATAGAAGCCATTAAAATGTATGCTTGGGAAAAAGCATTTGCTAGAATCATTGGCCAAGCCAGGAAGTAAGTAGTTCCTACTTTTTATAATAGATGGCGTGACAAGTCGATGGTATTGATATTTTCTATTTCCGGTTCGGTGTTGCCGTTTAAAGCACTGTTTTTTACTAAGCCTGCTGATACTGTGGGAACCAATTAGGAACGATTAAATTTTCCGAGTAATAAATATTAACAAATTATTTTATAATAAATTATACATGAATAAATTAGTATAATTGCAATATTTTATTTTTTTGAATATATTTTCTGTGAAAATATCACTAAATAAGAGGCACCTTTTGACACTTGTCATCGTGACTTAAATAGGGATGTAGACTAAATGTAACGGTAACCACGACTATAGTTTGTAATTATTATTGCCTGTCGCAGATCTTTATATTGGGATCTTAAACGTTTTTTTTGTTGTAGCGACCATTTTATCCGATATTTTAACGGATTCATATAACTTTTTGTTTTCTTTTACAGAAAAGAAATGAACGTAATAAAAAAAATGGCATGGCTCCGCGCCGTCATGATATCATGCGTCAAACTCAACACGAAAGTTGCCATATTCCTCTCAGTGATATCCTTTGTGTCATTTCAAAACACCTTGACAGCTGCCCAAGTGTTCGTTCTATTTTCCTATTACGACATGTTAAAATACACTTTAGTAGATTTTCTCCCTTTGGCAATAACGGTCACATTAGAGGCATACGTTAGTTTGAAAAGGATGCAAGAGTTCTTGCTGCTGCCTGAAATTGACAATCAAGATGGCGTCGATTTGGTTTATGTTGAAGAATTAAAAAGTGTTAAGGCTAATGGCGTATTTGAGAAGATTGGAAATGGGTAAGTTAGTTTTGTTTACGCTCACGAGCAATAATATCGGGTAAGTTTTTCCGTCATCATCGTCATCAAACCATTTGTACATCCCACTGCTAGGCATGGGTCTTCTCTCAAGCGAGGGCCTTTAGACGTTTTCCGAGGGTTGTGAACCTTCTTCGACATGCAGTTTTCATCACGATGTTTTCTTTACCGAAACAGCTCGGGTTCGAACCAACAGCTTCTGCTTGACAGTCGGTAGCTCAAGCTATTAGGCCTTAGACGGTCACAGCCCGAAGCTCTGTGGTCGAAAACTAGGTATTATAAAAAAAATCCTCAGCTTGATTTTGAACGGCGATCGACTCAACCCTTATTGTCTATGGTTTACATGTTTAGATTGTTACTGTCAGTGTAAATTACAATACGAACAGTCTCATATCATTCTACATATCGACTGTGAACTGGCAATCGGTTCTATCTCAATTTTGACAATTTTACAGTAAATGAAAAAAATTGTTTGCGCCATTTATATAGCATCTGGTTTTTTAAATAAAAATACGTAGTTTTTAGGAAATGAAACTATTTTTCCCTTGGTCACGGTTGACTCGATAGGATGGGACCTGTAAAGGGCCCGAAACGTCGGTTTGTATGAAAAAACAAATATACGCTATTTAAATCCGGAAAAATAGTTTCATTTCCTATGTGTAACAATCGCGAAAACCTAAGAACTCGATACGTAGTTTTTAAATATTTTTATTACACATGCATGTATGTATGTACATTACGTATTTTTGTTTAATAAACCAGATGATATATAAGTGATTTTTTTCTTCACCTGTAAAGTTGTCAAAATTGATATAGTACCGGTTGCCAGTTCCCAGTCAATATGTTTTGTTTATAGTGCCCCTCCCTGTCAACCTCTTGGTTATGCGGGAAGGGCACTATGACCTGTGCGCGCACAGGAATCTTATAAGTTCGGGTTCTGACCCCAGATCAGCTAGTGTACACGGTTGTCACGGACCACTGTCACTTGACTTCATCCGGTTCTTCGAGAGGCTGGTGCCTCGGGTGAGCCGCCTCGGGTGCACGTACGCACGCTGTAGGCACGCTCACTTCCCGTGGCACATTGCACAGCAATACGAACAATAGTACATTGCGTATTAAGGGCGGTAAAGAAGGAATTACGAACGACACTCTGTGGGCGCAACCCTGACGTCATTCACGTTTCCGGCCAATAGTCTGAAACCATTCGCTAGAACTCAGTCTCTCTTGTCCGAAGTGATAACGTACCGTGCGCTACGTCAGCGAGGCTACAAAATTAACTTCCACTGTGTAACGTTAGCGATAGGTGAAGTTCCGTGTAATTTCGGAAGAATACAGTGAACTATCAAACACATCACGACGTTTCCTTTTTTGTTACCCCGGCCTGTCCCAAAACTCTATTGGAAGCCCGAAGTCGAAGACTGAGGGCTTCGACTTCGGGCTTTCCGAGTCGAGGGACCGTCCGTGAAACATACTACGGTTTTCATCACACTATTTACGTGCTAGTGTGATGAAAATGAATAAATACACGCAAGCACACACATCGTATACGTTTCTGTTTTAAATTTAGAATCCTTTCGCCAGCCAATCTAAGCAACCTCTTGCTCCAGCCAATCTAATCATGTGTTTAGATTGACTGGCGCAAGAGGTTGCTTTAAATGCGCTAATGCCAAAATTTGAAATGATCTATCCGTAAAATTCAATTTAATCATACACTTTCAACTTTTCGTGGATATTCTCGCGAATTACACAGCAGACTCTTGCGCTTGGAATGGATTGATACTGATAAGGCTCATTCAGAGTGCAGGCGCAAGCACGGCGGCAGGTGCGGGCGGTCTTCCCTTTCACAGTGCCGAAGCGACCACGAACGGGTAGACCCACACGTCGAAATCGCAGACGCTACACGCTAGACCAAGCACTGTGAAAGCCTCTGTGAACGCAACGAGCGGCTACGTATGTTTGATTTCCATACACCCGCGCCCGCCGCCACTCTGAATAGGTTTATTATCCTTAGTTTTCATGTTCTAAAATAAAATATCTTAATTACAATACCTACTTTTCTCCGATTGGCCGGCCCGAATTCGAAACAATTGACGGGTGTCGTCAATTGTTTCACTTCAAATTGAGATGGACGAAAATTGAAAAATTACACATTCTTTCAATCCTTAATTACCTTTGTCACAATAAATACGGAATATTTTTGGAATACACGGAGACGTACACACAGGTTAGTTGTTGGCGCTGTACTATTTCATCTTTCTAATTTGTGATTACTCGATGGTTCCCCGCGACGACTGAGTCATAAAACGTTTTGTTTTACTAATTAGCGCTGTGTTTGAGTTTATTATAAAATGTATCACTGTTTTCCAGACAAATAAATGAGTTTATTATTATTATTATTATTAGCTTTTCATTGCAGCCAACAAACGTATATAAAATCAGAATCAAACCTGTTGCCCGCCAAAGTACCAGTGCTGGTCACGATGAAGGACTACACGGCCCATTGGAAAAACACAGAAGACGACGCACTAGACAGAAAGATTGCTGCATTGAGCGACATTAATTTACAAGTAAGATATCTCGGATTGCAATTCGCACAAATTACACCCAAACTCACGAGAGAAATAAAATGTAGGTTATACAAATACTTCTCCCGGCCTGGGAATCTACCGGGACCGCTGCGTTTTTCGTTGCGCAGTTCAGCAGGTAACCGTTCCGCCACGGAGGCAGTTAAGGACTTCACACTAACTTTGCTTACCGAAAAGCTTATTGTTAATTTCAAATTAAATTTCTCACTACAAAACATATTCCGAGAAACTCAGAGGTGCGAACCCGGA
This sequence comes from Hyposmocoma kahamanoa, assembly GCF_003589595.1. Taxonomy (NCBI): domain Eukaryota; kingdom Metazoa; phylum Arthropoda; class Insecta; order Lepidoptera; family Cosmopterigidae; genus Hyposmocoma; species Hyposmocoma kahamanoa. The sequence goes on from NW_020653855.1 coordinate 1,294,198, forward strand.
CTCGAAACACACGGCGTATGCTTGAGTGGCAGTTGGTCATAGCTATCAGTCCTTTTTTTTATAAATGTACAAACGGCAGTACATCAACTTACACATTTACGGATCGGTGCGAAGTAGTCGTGTGCCTGTTGGTAAGCGACAGTTTGAAATCGAAAAGATCTGAGAGGCACTGCCATTGGGCCATCACCCTGAGACGTAATTTGACAAGTCCAAAGTGCCTGTAATTCTGTAATTTCACCAGCACCCTTACCCTCCAAAACCAGAACACAGTAATGCTAACATTACTGCTTGGCGGCAGAAATAGGTAAGGTGGCAATACTTCCCTGGACGAACTCTTTCACAAGGGGTTCTACCGCTACTGAAAAGAAAACAAAAAATTTTGAAATTATAGTTACCATAGAAATTTACACCGTATCGACCTCTAAAATGAGAAGAAATCGTTCTCCAACAGCCAGACGCCAACTAAGCCACGGAACGAACCAGTTGACTTCAGGAACTGTTCTATGTGCTTGTTCGATCTTTGTATTTGGTTTTCAACGACTTTTTAGCTGTAGCGCCATCTATGAGAAATCTCTGAAAGTATTTCGTCATCCAGTTAGGTACCTTTACACTTTTTGACTTTACGATTTTTGATTAATCCAATGCAAAAAAAACATGAAATCCAACATATTTATTAATTCCAGGTAAGACCTGAAACATTAACGGTAATAGTAGGTACAGTGGGGTCTGGTAAATCAACGCTTTTTCAAGCCATGCTACGGGAACTGACACCGTCAAGTGGTTTTTTGCAGGTGAAAGGCATAATTGCTTATGCTGCTCAGGATCCTTGGCTCTTTGAGGCTTCCGTGAGTACCAATTTGGAGTATCTTCCATTTTGACCACCATGATATTCAATTACTTTTGTGAAATTGCTTCCACTGATGGTAGCAATATAATTCTGGGAAGTTGTTGTTGTCTCAGGGAAAAATTTAAAGAGACTGGTATCATGACAGTACATTTACTCAAATATTTTATAAGCCCGTAAAAATATACACAATTTCAATAAGAAAAAAGTTATCCATAAAGAGCTAAGTCCAAACTCATGGTACCAAGATTTCATTTAACCAAGGTAAACGACTCTTTTATGGGGAACTGTATACGTTTTTACAATGAGATTCCAGAGCATTATTAAAATTATCATTTCCTGATTTTAAAACTACATTAAAAAAATTAATTGAAAAGTCATATTACAAAATTGAAGACTACGTGTTATATAAAGATGTATGGACAGACGACACGGCTCTAGATTCCACACAAATTTGGTTCAAAGTGTATTCCGCAGCATTTAAGTTTATTTAAAAAGAGCAATCTCTAGAGTTTCTTGCTTGCTTGTTCTTCTCAGGAAAGTCAGAAGTAGAAAACGAGAAGTAGGTTAAAAGTGACATTTTCAAGTATAAATTTATTGTGGAATAAAAATGAGACTGACTTTCTTAGTATTTTACAAATAATGTATTTACAACCCCAAGCATCTCAAGCTATTGTTAGGTGAGTGAACTCATTTGGTTTAAAGGGATGGTTACTTTCGCAGAACGTAATCCACATGATATTGTCTATTGTTCATTGTTACTTTTCTACAGGTCCGCCAAAACATCCTTTTTGGTCAAGATCTGGACCTACGTAGATATAAGCAAGTGATCAAATGTTGCCAGCTCAAGAGCGACTTGGAGATATTACCGCACGGTGACAAGACCATCGTTGGGGAAAGAGGTATGATATATTTTGGTTTCAAACATAATTTTTTAATACATTTTTTTTAAATAGCAATAGAGCTCCTTGTAAAAGAGTTCGTCCAGGGAAGTGCTGCCACCTTATCTATTTCTGCCGCCAAGCAGTAATGTGAGCATTACTGAGCATTACTGTGTTCCGGTTTTGAAGGGTAAGGGTGCTTGTGAAATTACAGACAAAAGGGACTTGCGAACTTATGTCTCAGGGTGACCGGCACAGTGGGAGTGCCCCTCAGATCTTTCTGATTTAAAGCTCTGGGTGGCACTGCCCCGGGCTCGATTTCAATGTATAAAAACTAATTTTTGAAAATGTATTTTGTAATTCAAATTTTTGTATGTATAATTTTTAAGTTTTCGTAATAATTATTAATACAAAGATCGAGCACTAAGAAAAATTCCTTCGATCCGGCTGTATTCGAACCAACGTCATCCAGCAAACCGTGGCAGATGCTATGCCAACTAAGCCACGGAACGAACTAGCGGACTTTACGAATTTTTCTATATGCTTGTTGCAGATCTTTGTTTTAGGTTTTTAACGATTTTTTTGTCGTAGCGCCATCTGTGAGAAATCTATTAAACCAAAGAAGTCGCTAAAACTGGCACCGTTTGCTGGAAGACGTTGGTTCGAATTTTTTCCCAGTGTTCGAACGTTGTATTAATAATTTTTATATTTATTTGTTCTTCATCACAGGGGCGTCTCTATCAGGCGGTCAGCGTGCTAGAATATCGTTAGCGAGATGCGTGTATCGGAACGCTGACTTGTACTTACTTGACGATCCCTTAGCCGCTGTAGATGCCAAGGTAAGAAAGTAATTGAATATATTTTAATTATAACTATAGTTTGTCTTTTTTGAAGACGGAGCAAAAAGACAGTCCATTACGCAAAAGCGTTGTTGCAAAAATGTGAATTATACATTTATAAATTATGATTTTCCATCGAGCATTGTCTGTGTAATTTTCTTGCATTTAAAAAAAAATAAACTTTTGAGGTTTTAAGGTACCCATTTTCTACCATTTTATTCCAGATTTAGCGGTTATCTTTAATTGTAAAATCCAATGTTATTGGAGAGATTTTATCCTTGTCATTAATCCTATCCATTAGTATGTGGAGTAAAATAGTGAGCGTTTATTTTATTGCATTTTTACTTGTTTCTCAAAATCCTGTGAATGCAGTTATTCATATTAAGAAAAATAAAAGAATATTTCCTTTAGGTAAAACTTAAGCATTTAAGGTACTTTCCCTTCATGTCCAATTGATTTTTTTCCAAAAAATCATATACTCATACTCGTGTATTTGAGACATAGTCTGGCATTGTTATTATTTATAGGTGGCGCAAGCAATCTACGAAGAATGTATACGAGGTTTCCTTCGCGATAAAGCGACAGTACTTGTTACACACCACGTACAGTACGCACGCCGGGCGGACAACATATGCGTTATGAGAGGTGGACGGGTAAGTACGTACTGTAATTATTACTACAGTATTAGTTTGTGAAGTCTTGTCTTGGAGCTATTCCAGTGTAACTCTCACTGCTATGAATTCCGATATTTATTCACCAAGACAATACAATACATTGCCTATAGGTAAGTCAAATTATAAGAAATCAAGGAGGACATAGGAAAATAACATTTTTTTCAATGCTGATTAAGGCTTTCTCTGCCCACGGCCTGCTTCCTTAATTGGAATTTACATAGGTAAGTAGTAGGTAGGTGGGTTATATAGAAGTTATACTTATCTAGTCAATTATTATAAAGTTTACAAAATACCTATGATTTAGGAATAAAAATAAAATTTTGCATCCTATTTACTGCTAGATCGTAGGTAATGGGAGATGAAGAGAAACAAAATTGTAAGATTTTATTTGATATTAATTTACTACATATTATATCATCCAGCATCTATTTCCGATTCGGAACTTGAATTATCAAGTACTCGAATGTTTGCAATCTCCCCCTTCAAATCAAAAAGTCGGTATTGATAACACAGTTTTACAAATAACTAATTACTGGCCATATTTATGTCATTTTTACGTGACCTGAACTTCTTTTGAATAATTCCAATATAACAACAATAATTCCACATCGACTTTGGGTAGGGTATATCGACCCCTTCTACTTAGAGTATCGTATGTCGAAATTCTAAATGAAATTCTAATCCTAGATATCGGTTAGATGAACAACCACAATATATATTGTGAAATGCTTTAGTCCGTGTTATGCTTATTTCAGTGAATTTAAAACTTTAAAATGCTCCCATGTAAACTTGACAATTTCGACATACGATATTTTACGTAGGAGGGGTCGAATAATATTAATACAGAGTGTTTTAAGAAAATGAATATTGTTTTAAATTTGAATCCATAACTTCGTTTCATCGTAGCGTCATTTTCATGCTTCTTTTTATTGTATTTTATGCACTCGTTGCTTAATGAGGGCTCTTAAAGTCTAGCACCGTGAAGTATTAGGTACGAGATTTTAAGACCTAATTATGGTAATGATGGCACACAATACTTTGTCTACGAGTAAATAAAATAATGAAGCAAAACCAATATTTAATATATATTTTGTTAACAATCAATGATAACCGAATTTTTTTATAAATTTTAACCATGGGTAGGCATCGAGTGTATAACTAGAAATAGAGATGAAATGTCATTTAATTTGTTTGAAAACTATTCTGCCTTACATATCATTACTGTGACAACTGCGCCCCGATTGGCTAGCCCGAAATCGAAACAATTGACGGGTGTCGTCAACTTTTTCAATTAAAATCGACCAGTTAACTCGAGCTTTGCTATAATGGCCGAAAACTGCATAATTACATATTTAATTACCGTTGAAATTTGGTTCCGTTCGTTTTGTAATTAGATGTTATGCTGTTTTCCCCACACCACCGAATGGAACAACACGCCATTGTTAGAGATATTATCGTTATTACAACAAATACAGAATATTTTTGGAATATACGGAGACGTACACACAGGTCAGTTGTTGGCGCTGTCTATATTTCAGTGCAAACGAGAGTTGATATTTATAAGTGATGTATCACTGATGAGTTGCCACGAATGTATGGCCCTTATTTCGTTTGTATTTCTGGTTATATACTCGATGAGGGTAGGCAAAGGTGTAGCTCAGGTTGATGAAACAAATTTCTTGGGCCTTACTCTTGATAATCACTTGAGCTGGAAGTCACATTTAAATAAGTTAAATACTAAACTTAGTAAATACGTATACGTCCTGAAAAATCTGACGAGAATAACGTCACAAAAAAACTGCTCTTTGTGCTTATCACGCCTATGTAGCCTCTAGTTTGCGATATGGTCTGCTGCTTTAGGGGAACGCTGCTGCAACACATATTACACCACTGTTTAAAACCCAGAAGAAATGTGCCAGGGCCAACAAAATAGAAATACGGCCAAAACAACGCCCCACCTTGGAATTTTACAATAGAACGATGTTTATATTGGCACCTAAATTATTTAATAAAATACCAGATGCAGTGAAAGAACTAAATTGTAGGCAATTTAAAATAAAATTACATAATTTGTTAGTTACACAATGCTACTACAATATAAATGATTTTTTAATAGATAACATAAAATGTAAAATTTAACCACTGTGCGTGATTGAAATAAGAATTGTGTAAAATATTCGCATGCCAAGTTTTGGTGAAATGTACGATCTAATAATAATATACTATAAGACCATTGTAAACTACATTTTTCAGCGAATAAATATCTTGTATTCTTGTATTCTTGTAAAAGGTTCCACCATACAGCCTCTTCATGTATTTAGACGAAAGCTGAACAAACGCTACAAAACAAAAAACCAAAGAGATAGAAAAGAACTGGCCACATGCCGCATATATTTTAACCAATATTTTTTTTTTCTATAAAGATTTATGGCCCGGTTGCAAGACTTTTAGGCGCTGCGTACACAAAGCAATTGCATTTGGCGCAACTGTCAGTTTCCGTTAACGGTTGCCGATCGCAGCAACAGTTTACGGTGGCAGCAATTTTAAATAAACGTTCGCTATCCATGGTCATCGGTCAGTTTGACTATGGATCTCGAAGAAGCAACACTTGTCTTGTTGTACGTACTTGTATAATAGCGTCGCCGCCGCCGACGGCGTTAACTACGACAAACTATCCATAGTAATCGACGGTTTTGAGGTGAATCACGGATTTCGGCAATCAAAAAATTGTCGATTGCCGAAGCTCTCAAGTGAATTTGGTACATCTGCGCAGTTGTATGAAATTATATGAAATACGTCATGAACAAGTAAATGCGAGTTGCCAGTTGCTGAAACTCGAGATCAAACTAGTAAAGCACGAAGTATCGTGTGCGCAGCGCCTTAGGCCGATTTAACCAATCAGGAGGCAGTATAGCGTTTGAGTGTTGTTCTAACTGTTATTTAAATGAGCAAAAATACGATGTTCTTTTTTTGAAACTCATTATAGTTCTGTGTAAAGAACTTTAATGATTTTTTTTAGTTCAGCTGTGAGTACCGTAGACAATAGAATTTTGATTCAGAACTAAAAAGAGCGCCTGTAAGATATTGTTTATGAAATTATATTTGACAGATTGAAGTACAGGAGTAGAAAACAATGTTTAAATAATTGTTTGATATTAAACAGATTGTAGCCCAGGGCACATATCAAGAGCTGAAAAACAGCGTAGCCGAGTTCGAGAAGCTGATAGAAATGGGTGAGAAGGTTGAAGAAGAGAAACAGAAGTTGAAAGCTGCCAGTTACGAGAAACAGGACAGTGTGGTAAGATTTTTATATGTATTAAATCACAGAACAATAAATACAGTAGAAGTGGTTAGTTAGCGTCCGACAAGTGCCAACTATAGATCTCGAAAGACTTACTTGAGCTCGGTTAGCCATTTTCGCTTGGTATGGTATGGTTGTGTCATTCTTTCGTGCAAATTCTCTCTCGCTGTTTTGGAGGGAAAAAATGATAGCTGCACTAAAAATTTTACCCGTGGTTGTATTTCATGTCATCGAAAAGTCTTATTTTAATGAATTTTAAATTTTTCGTTTATCGAAATAATTTTTATATTACAAGAAACGAAAGTAAAGCTTATACCCCTGCAATATGGTTGCTTCTGTTTTGAAGAACTAAATTAATAACTCCAATTCGTCGTCGTTCAGCAAAAAACTGCTAGATGGCAGCACATTGATTGAAATTGCAATATTATAACATCGTAATTTGCAATAATAGGTATTGATGATATTGAATTTTCAACGATATGCCAACAGGGTAAAGTTTAATTTGTATTAACAATCCAGGATCTGTTATTTCTTTTTAAGTTTGAAACCATAGTCAATATCAAGATTTTGTAGTGTTCCAAATTACGAAAGTGTGCGTTTTGGCGACATGGGTTCTGATAGTAATCGAGGCATAAGGTACTTCCATTGTTTTTGTTCTTCCGTGTATAAAATAAATTCGCATTTGACCTCCATTTCATGCACACCTATTTAATAATGCCTATTCACTTGCGCCTTGAAAAGACTCAAGTTATTGCGCTCAGGGAACCAATCTGTAGATAGGCCATCTCACTCCAATGTCGTATAAATGTGGAGTCTTGGATATATCCAAAACTTACGGCCGGCCTAGATACATCACTACTGTCCTTATGATAAACAAACTCACTTAGTTATTATAAAAAAAACCCTGTGTCGATGTGTATGTCCAACACACACATCGACAATCACAAATTACGCCCAAACTGACAAGAGTAATAAATGTAGGCCATGTAAATATTCCTCTCGTTCCGGGAATCGAACCCGGGATCTCTGAGTGAGTGAGGCAGACCAGCTTGGTAGCCGTTTGGCCACTAAAGCATTATTTTTACAGTGTCGTTTGCCATTTTATTTCGCTTATAAACACGCACCCACATCAAAAATGATTCTTGTATGTTTAAGAATAAGTCACAAATCTTAATCCAATCTTATTTATCCTAGATTTTATATAATGGGACGGCGAAAACCGATGTCAAATCCGACATGAAGAGAAGCGGCAGTGTACTCAGTGTACTGCATTTTATTGATATTATTCATGTATTGAACTCGTGTACTACATAAGTAAATAGAACATTGTGTATAAGGGCGGTAAATAAGGAAATACCAACGAGAACGCGAGAGATTGTAATTTTTACCGCCCGTGCTACATACAATGTTTTTCATCACATTTGCGAGGAAATAGATACAACGTTAACTTATTTCTTGTATGAATACATGTCGCTCCACAACACGACATTTACGGATTTGCAAATGGCGTGTTTTTTGTTTTTTTCTGCCTATCGTTCCATAGATTTTAAAAGGCATAGACGCATGCATCCACATTGTATTAGATATAAAATAAATAATTTCAGAATTCTTGCAAAATTTGAATTCACAAAATAAATTTAGTAAAATGTAATAAAATTGCAAACGTTCAGTTTTTTTTATTCGTCAAGTTTACGCGAGATACACGTTCAGATTTTTCGAGCATAAAAACTTTTTGCTTAGTCTTGACGTAAAAAATCAATTGGGCGATAATGTAATGAAAAAGCCCGCGGGTATAATTTAGGTCATTACGGTCGACTTTGCCTGCATGTCATGGCACTGTTTACGAGCAACTGTGATGAAATAATTAATTGCATTTTTACTCACGTATAGTAGCTGCATTTAAATCTGTGTATCGCATCCGTAAATATTGTACACGTATTGTTTTCGCAATTTATTGCATTTCATTTTAGAAAGTAGTGTTAAATTAAAATTGCTCATTAGTCTTGTAAATTAGGCTATATTATAATTTGTTATAAGGTCTTGTTTTGCTATAAAACAAATGGACATAGTTATGCAAACTAGAACCAACCCACAAAATGTCACTTTCGATATAATTAGATTTTTGTAAAAACAGTGTGAAGAAATAAATAGGTAAGTTATTTGAGACAAACAACTTGAGTTACGTGTAGCACTGAGAATGATATAGGGAAACTATTATATTATATAGCAATAAATAGAAAACATTATGTATCTTTTTATTTAGTTAACGAGAACCATTTTATAGTTTTCGTAATGAAAACGCTAAATACATTATATGAAGTTAAGCAGCATGGTTCTTTTTAGCTATTAAAAAGTTACTTATTTGGGTTGGTACCCTGAAGGACTTTTATTTTCTCCTCTTTTGGCTTGGTATATTGCCAAGATCTTTTGTGAGTGGACAAAGGACACGTCTGGAGTTCTACCTAAATACATAACTCAATTTCACTCGAGGTGTGGGTTGGTTCTTGTTTGTATAACTATGTCCAAATAAGAGAACATAAGATGGCGCCACTATTTGCAAATCGAGAGGTTATCCATTATAATATATTCCTTAATAGTCTATACTACCTCAAATTGCTTTGGTTGATTCTGCATAACACTGAGAGTGTTGAATCAATCACACTTGCAAAAAAATATGTAGTAAAATTGAGCAAGCAAAATAAACAGTACGGGAAAAATTCGAAATCGACCTGAAATAATATCGACTCTTAATTACGCATCCGTAAATCATAAACGTATATAGCATTCGTGTATTTACATTTGCCAAGTATATTCTTGTATTTCATTCGCAAAGTACAGTCGATGCTTGCGTTGGTTCTGAGAGCCTTACGCTTTCAAAAGTGTAAAGAAATTCAAGCTGTTTGGTAGACATTTTGTATTTATGTAATGTAAATAAAAGATCAAATTGGCTTAAAAAGTTTCTTAAAATATCATTGAAGGATGATGCGATAAAGAAGTTTAAACTTGTTTAACATCTTTTTAAAATTTTATTCAATTATATTTATGTGAAATTACTCTACTAGTTTCTTATAATTATTAATACAAAGATCGAACACTCAGAAAAAATTCCTTCGATCCGGCCGGATTTAAACCGACGTCTTCTAGCATACTGTGCCAGACGCTATACCAACTAAGCAACGGAACGAACCAGCACCTGTTTGTTTAACATCTTTGTTCACATGATCTGATTAAGGGGTTAGGTATCTTTGGGCGTCGACTGTACATTCATATATTTACATTTGCAAAGTACATTCGTGTATTTACATTTGCAAAGTAAATTCGTATTTTTATATTCGTGTAATACATTAATCTATATCATGAAAATGTTTATATTGCAGGAATTTAACCACAAACTGCGTTTACAAAGATCAATGTCGGAAGCTTCGCAGCTGTCGTTGGATTCGGATAACCAAATGGGTCCAACTTATGAAGGTTAGTTTCGCATAGTATAATATTAGTAAAACACATTTTAACTGAAAACTTTAAAGCTATTTTTTATTATTATTTTGACGAGCTTATGTTAGAGGGGGTCAACCTGAGGTACACCAAAGGAAACACGTTTCTATAGATTGAAGTCCTATAATCAACTGCCAACTTCTGAGTGGTCCGTGTGGAACACAGCGCACTCGTTACAACTTCACTTAATATCTACATCCCTCCACCCTTACATTACAAATAATCCTTAAAAAAAATGTCCCTAAGAGCTCTGTGAGAAGCAGGAGCCGGTGACGGGACTTCTGTGGAACTTGGTTGTTCGTTGGTCTCGTCAGTGGCCACGTATTGAGTCCTTTGCTCTTAGAACAATAATACTCGGTCTCATCACGCCTTGAACCTCTGCAACTGCGTAGAGATGTTGCATCGCTTAGCGCCTTTTACCGCATGTACCATGGTGAGTGCTCTGAAGAGCTGTTCAACCTCATCCCCCCTTCCCCGTTCCTGCTTAGAAGCACGCGTGCTGGCCTTCGTAGTCACCGTTTCACTACCTGCCGCATTCCATCGCGTACTAAAAGGTTTGGTGGCTCCTTTCTCTGCCGCACGGTTGACAAATGGAACTCCCTTCCGGCACATGTCTTCCCTCCCTCTTATGATATGGGGTCCTTCAAACGAGGCGTGAAGAGGCATATTGTAGGCAGGCAGGGTGGAGGTGGCTAGTGCAGTGAGGGTTTCATCGCTGCACTAGGTTCCTTTGCGTTTGGATACCACTTTCCACTTAACATCAGGTGGAGTGGAGTCATTTGCCTGTCATGTATAAAAAAAAAAAAAAAAATACAGTAGAAGTGGTTAGTTAGCGTCTGACGCGTGCCAACTATAAGTCTCGAAAGAATTATCTGAGGTCAGTCCGCCATTTTCGCTTGGGTTGGTATGGTTGTGTCATTCTTTCGTGCAAATTCTGTAAAATCATAGAAAAAATATTGTGCTTAGAAATATTATTGTGCCTTATTGTGCTGTTTTGGAGTGAAAAAATGTTAGCCGCATCAGAAATATCACCCGTGGTGGTATGTTACAACATCAGAAAGTCTTATTCTCAAACATTTTCAATTTTCTGTTTATCGAAATATTTTTTTTTGTTACAAGAAACGAAAGTAAAGCTTATACACCTGTAGTATTAAAAAAACGAACACACTCAACATAGCCCCGCACTAGGGAAACCCTGTTTCGCGGGTGCCAAGGACATATACATAGACAACCATACAAATATTTCCCCCGACCCGGGAATCGAACCTGGGACCTCAGCGTGGCAGTCCGACATGGTTCGGCCACGGAGGCAGTATGGTCGCTTCTTGTTTGGGGAACTAATTAATAACTCCAATTCGTTGTCGTTCAGCAATTAACCGCCAGTGTTTCAAATTAAGTTTTATTTTAAATATTTTAGTTTAAAATATATAATTAAT
>NW_020653855.1:1305767-1332996 GCF_003589595.1 Hyposmocoma kahamanoa
ACTTTCCGGCCTATGCTATTGTACTTTATCATTCACAGGTGAAACTTTCCGGCCTATGCTATTGTACTTTATCATTCACAGGTGAAACTTTCCGGCCTATGCTATTGTACTTTATCATTCACAGGTGAAACTCAAAACAAGGGATCAGTGGACAACAGCGTTTACATGTCATACATCAAAAGTGGAGGCAACAGTCTTACAATGGCATTACTTTTCGGTTTGTTCATTGCCGCGCAGATATTTTATTCCAGTGCGGATATTTGGCTTAAAGAATGGTAAGTTACACTAATGTAGGCAGGAGTTTTACAATGTACAGGCGTAATGCTTAATTGTGTCGGTTCCTGACGTAGCTGCGTAGAGTGACAGTTTACGTAAAAGTTATTTATTTATTTATTTATTTATTTATTTATTTATTTATTTATTTTTGGCATAGCTACAGAATACAAACTGTGAAGACGCTTAAAGTTAACATGCATTATAATAGGAGTAAATTTGTATTCCTATGACAGCCACGCACGGCATTTGCATAATAAATAAGTACTTACAAATTAACAGGTTATTAAACATAATATAAAAAAAAATTAAAATTTGCACTTAAAAACAATAGCAAAAAATCATGTTACACATATATAAAAACATGAGATTCTTAAATATCCAACATATTCAGCTTCTCCTTACAAATATTTAAATAAGTATAGCGACTATGGGAGAATAAGTCCAAATCTTTAGAAAAGTTGTTATGAGCTCTAAACATGCGAAAAATAGGATCATTATATGAGACATTGTTAGTGGTACATGGCAAAGAAAAAGTTATTTGAGTACGTTTACTGCCAATCTTAAACATTACGTCGCGTACATTATGTCGCGCTGCACACGTGATTATTTCAACAAGATTTCTCTGACGATATTAAATAACAAGATGATCTTTTTTCAAACTCGGATATTATATACTGCGATTATGAGGAGATGGCAAAACTTTCTATTTATTTTAAAATTTTTGTCAAGGGTGTTAATTTGGATGAAAGTAATCTTTAAGAATAAGTAAAAACCAGTGTGTAAATATGAAGGAAATGTGACGTGTAATCAGCCTGCAAAATTAAGGCGACGAAATGGCTTGTCTATTCATTTCAATTATCAATGATTTTCTCATAACATCATTTGACTATTTTTTGACGGATACGAACGAATCGTGCGCCTGATGGTAAATTACACACCTGTTCATAACAGTTGCAGTGCACTCAAGGCTGTAAATCACAAAGGTCTGAGGGGCATTGCCACTGCGCCCGTCGCCCTGTGACATAAGTTGACAAGTCCCATGTGCCTGTAATTTCACCAGCACCTTCACCCTTCAAAACCGGAACGCAGTAATGCTAACATTACTGCTTGGCGGCAGATATAAGCAAGGTGGCAGTACTTCCCTGGACGAACTCTTTCACAACGAACTCTACTGCTGCTAAAACTAATTTGGTGGGCGCTTTTTCCATCAACTTGCTATTGAACATCGTCAGAAAAATCTCGTTGAAATTATCCCACGTGGAGTGCGACATAACAGTTAAGTAAACTGTCACCCCTCCCGCATCGCGTAGCTACTTTGGGAACTGACTGACTTAATCGGTAGGCGATAACTAACTAGTATTAAAAATAACTAGCTAATCTGTTCCAGGGTAAACATAGAAGAGGCGAACAGTGCAGCGGCCGCCGCAGCGACGAACGCCTCCGTAGTACCACCAGGTAATTTATCTTCATTGTCAAATGTTACTCGACACTTTTAGGTACGTTTAATTCAATTGAATTCTCTATTGCATTGACCTAAGAGTTGATACTACCTCAGCTCGGATTCAATTTTTTCACGTACTATAATCGTCACCGAATAAGAGGCCAAATTTGACACTTGTCATCGTGACGCGAATAGGGATGTGGACTAATCATATCAGATTATACGGTTTTCAGAAATCGATACAAAGTTTTGAGGGATTGTGATTGCTTAGATTATTTTTCGGTTCATTCTTGTTCAAGGCCAAATCGTGCTATTCTGTTAAAAGTAATTCATTTACAGATTTCCTTGCAATTCTGTAGCCAGTCCTCTTATTTTCGTAAAATTGTCCCACATTCCGATGAATTGTATCCAATTCTTTTAATTTTGATGAATATTCATAAATGGTTTATTACGAAAATTTAGTGTAAATAAGTATATTCATCGATAAAACAACTACATAGAAAGATTAAATTACCAAGAAACCAAGGATTTCATAAAATTTAAATTATTTGGCTGGGAATAATAAGTTGGAAGTTGTAAATTATAAATTTATATGCAATAGTCAGAAATGTAATATAAATAATTTTTTAATACACACCTATTTTTATATAATATTATAGTTTTAATATTTAATAAGTCAATATTTTTTTCCAAGAAATCGAAGTGACTTGGTGAAATTTAAATTATTATTACTATTATTAAAAAAAATAGTCATCTTTTTTTTAAAATAATCTTTTTGTCATATAATGTTTCAATAAAATTTATGTATTTTTTTAAACTCAATTATGCAAATATTTTTTTGTTTATTGTTTCGTTGATCGCATTCTAAGTTACGTACTACCGCCTACTTTAGCTGTCAAATTTGGCCTCTTATTTGGTGACGACTATAATGTGGATCATTTGGTCGGGTCGAGCGGCAGGGTCCACTGGCTTTGTTTCAGATTTTTTTTTCAAACGATATTACAGCCATTTGAAGAATGTAAATCGTATACTTACGTGTTCTATTTAGTTCAGATGATATATAAAAAAAATGGTATATGTAAAAGATTGGTATATGTATCGAGGTAGGTTTGTGGTTTTTTTCTATCTTGAAAATTTTTAGAAATCGTGTTATCACATCTTATAGTAATAATCCGTATGTATCCTCTATTTTACTTTATATTTTTTCCAAAGTTATTGATTCTACACTTTCACTGTTTACAGAATCAACCAAAATCATTTGAGGTTGTATATTTATACTCTTAATGTTACATAAGATGGAAAAGGCTTAACGAAAAGTTAACAGCGTGTTATGGACCCTGTAATGCACTGTAAATCGTATTTGGAGAGAGGAGGTTTTCATCATCATCACCCGTTTATACAATCTACTGCTTGGAACGGGTCTCAGTCGGGAGGTCTGGTCTGGCAAGCAGTTGGTTTGAATCCGGCAGAATCGAATGAATTTTTCTTTGTGTTTCTTAGGTCGACCTTTGTATTTATTTTTTTATTTTGTTTTTATTAATAATCATAACTTTTTATGAAAAAAATACTGGCCTCAAAAGTTCGTGGAGTTACATCTATTTGCCAAGTTTTATTGAAATCGGTTACCGGAAAGTGCGCGAAACCGGATTCATACCCTAATTTGCCACCCTTAGAGATGGTATATTTTCTTCAAATTTAATAAGGACCAATACTGAGACCCTTTTTCCAGCAAAAAAAGAATCATCAAAATCGGTTCACAAATGCTGGAGTTATCATATATAACGCGCACACTCATAGCCCCGCACTACGGAAACCCTGTGCCGCGGCTGCCATGGACAAATTACACCCAAACTCACGAGAGAAATAAATGTGAAGGCCATACAGTTATTTCTCGCATACGTATGTCACTCACTCGGCTAGGGCCCATTGAAGCTATTGAACTTGGCAATCGAACCTGGGAGCTCTTCGTGGCACTCCAGCTTGGTAACCATTCGTCCATAGAGGCAGTTAACATATATGCAAAAAAAATACAGACGGATTAAGAACCTCCTCCTTTTTTGTCGATAAGGTCGACGTTGGAACATGCACACGCTTCCGGTACTCATTCAGTGGACCCTAAACCACTGAAAATCTGCGTCAGTCTTTCATCGAGTATGTTATAACCAGAAATAGAGACGATCATTTAATTTGTTTGTAAACTATTCTGCTAAATCATTACAATGGCAACTGCGCTCCGATTGGCCAGCTCGAATTCGAAACAATTGACGGGATTCGTCCATTGTTTCATTTCAAGTCGAGTTTAACTTGAGTTATGCTATAATGGATGAATATTGCAGAATTATATATTTAATATATAATTACCGATGAAATGTGATTCCGTTTATTTGTAATTAGATGTTTTGCTGTTTTCCCAGACCACCGAATAGAACAGCACGGCATTGTTAGAGATATTATCTTTATTACAATAAATACAGAAGGTATTGGTCAGTTGCTGGCACTGTACTATTTCAGCTTTCTAATTTGTGATTTCAGCGCAAACGAGAGTTGATATTTAAAAGTGATATAAGTCCCATTTGCGTGATGAGTTGCCAGGGATGGATGGCCTATATTTCGTGTGTATTTCTGGTTATATACTCGATGCAGTCTTTACTCGGCGGTGACATTAGTTGAGTGGATCCTATTCCATACGCCATAGTCGTACACATGACGTTTCTTTCAATTGAGTTGACCGTTAAAAATATAATATGTTTGCTAAGTTTTTACTTTTGTTATTTTCTTTTTTACTTTTGCTTTGTGTTTTTTTATTTCTTTCTGTATATTTCTGTGAAGTGGCATTGTAATAAATCAATTCTATTCTATTCTATTTATCTTGCAGAATACCTTCAATAATAACATCAAATAGTTTAACTTCAATAATTTTTTTTTCCGGATTTAAATCGCGTATATTTGTTGTTGTAGTTGTAGTGTCGCGTATGTAGTAGTGGAAAAAATAGGGTGGTTTGCATTAATATTAGACATAACTGGTTGAAGAATGTACCAACTCAGTCAACCGTGACCATGAGACCTGTAAAGGGCCCGAAACGTCGGTTTTTTTGAAAAAACAAATATACGCGATTTAAATCCGGAAAAATAGTTTCATTTCCTATGTGTAACAATCGCGAAAACCTAAGAAATCGATATTCAATAAATAATTTTGTATTTTTTCTCTTTACAGAGTTCGAGAACCTCCCCTCTAATAAGTTCGGTCTGACACGCGAGCAATGCGTGTACATATACGGAGGCCTCATAGCTATATGCGTTGTCTTCACTTGTCAAAAGTTAGTTGTCTTCTACAGCATGTGCATTAGGGCTTCAACGAGGCTACATAATAATATGTTCAGGTTTGTATGCACCTTATTATATTTTTTTAACTCACTTATAAAATTAATCGAATCAATAAAATGCTACCGCTAGCAATGTCGTGTCATGTGTTTGTTGTATCAGAGACATTTCCAAACATGTCAAATGTCAGTCTTAAAAAAAAATCACTAACCAAATCGTTTTTCATTGTCATTTTTAGTCAAAAATTAAAGAGATCAAACTATAGATCAGCATAGATAATTATCGGACGTATATCGGATA
Organism: Hyposmocoma kahamanoa; assembly: GCF_003589595.1. Lineage (NCBI taxonomy): Eukaryota > Metazoa > Arthropoda > Insecta > Lepidoptera > Cosmopterigidae > Hyposmocoma > Hyposmocoma kahamanoa. Next base: position 1,311,106 of record NW_020653855.1, read on the forward strand.
ATTATCAAAGATAATCTCAGTACAGAGTACCAAAAAACCGAACTCAAAATTAATTCATCTCCTAGCTTGCCACCATTAGAAGTGGATTATTTTCTTCAAATTTAAAGTACCCTCTTTCCAACAAAAAAGAATCATCAAAATTGGTTGACAAATCGGCGAGTTATCGCGTAACATACATACAAAAATACATACAGTCGACTTGATAACCTCCTCCTTTTTTTGAATTCGGTTAAAAGTAGATATCTTGTTAATTTCAAACCCTGCTACTAACGCCATCTAGCAGTACGCGATGGAACTAAATGTTCGGATAATCGTGTTATAGTTACAAAACTTTTTTTTCTTCTATAGAGGCGTAACAAACGCACCGATGTGGTTCTTCCACCACAACCCTTCAGGCAGAATATTGAACAGGTTCTCAAAGGACATGGGGCAAGTCGACACACTATTGCCAGTTGCTCTAGTCGATTGTTTAGGGGTAAGTTATTGTTATCCCAAATATCCCATTAAAGATAAAGATAAATTTACTTCAATATAACTTAATCTAATACAAGACATAAAGCTATTATAGTGTTAAAATAAGAAAGGAACCTAAATATTAGTAGCAGCAGAGCTCCTTGTGAAAGGGTTCGTCCAGGGAAGTACACCTTACCTATTTTTGCCGCCAAGCAGTAATGTCAGCGTTACTGTGTTCCGGTTTTGAAGGGTAAGGGTGCTGGTGAAATTACAGGCACTTGAGACTTGTCAGCTTACGTCTCAGGGTGACGGGCACAGTGGCAGTGCCCCACAGATCTTTGCGATTTAAAGCTCTGAGTGGCACTGCAAGTTTTATGGACAGACGTGTAGCTTACCATCAAGCTCACGACTTGTTCGTCCCGTCACTTGATATTATAAAAAGAAACCTAAGTTATACAATCTTCATAGTAAAGCGAACCTAATGTGTAATAGCGATGACTGAACTAACTAAATGTATACCTGTATTTTGGGCATCCTTTTTGTGCAAATTTCCTTATATTACAGTTTAAAAACCGATTTTCTATATTCAACAATTAAAGAATTGGTAGTTATTCTGTTTCATTGTAAGTTTTACTCTTAAGCCAGAATTTGACGGTCTTTTTACATCCTATTCAATTTATGGCGAAATAATGCAAAGTGGAATTTAATTTAAAGTAAAGGAATGTATTTATTTACTTATTTCAACTTAATTGCAGTACAAATGGCGGACTTAATGCCATTAGGCATTCTCTACCAGTCAACTTAAGAGCTTAAAATAATTAACAGGGGTGCATAACATGATAATTAAAACAGATACGAAGAAGTTCATGAATAATTATGATATGTAGTTTAAACACAATATAAATATAACACATAATATTATATGACTAACTATATACTTATATAAGCAATCTATATACACATAAATACATAATATATAATACATACACATATGTATTTAATATACATATTTATATATAACAATGTCAGACTAATGGGATGTAGATTGAGACTCCAATATGTTATCGCGGACTAATTGCTTGAAAGCTAGCTTATTCGGCGCTTTTTCAATATAAATACTATAATAAGTAGAGCGTTCCAGAGTCGTATTGCCTGAAGAGTAAATGAGTTAGAAAGAAAACCAGTACGGTGAGGAGGAATTAAAAGAGTGAATTTGCTGTCTGAGCGAAGATTGCGATTGTGGGATGCATCTAAATATTGAAATGTATGAAGAAAGCAAAAGAATCTATGCGAATGTGCTGTGCGGAGTTGTGTACGAGATGAAAACGTATTAAGTCGTCTGTGGTTGGTTGTTGGTCATTACAACAAAAACAACTAATTCTTTTATTATAATATCGATATATTTTCAGTTACAACACTATTGTAATAGCAGTGCGATTGCTATTACAATAGTGTTGTAACTGAAAATATGTGAAATTCAAGATTGTAAAAAACTAATGACGGAACGAACAAGACGTGCGCCTGGTGGTAAGCAACACGCCTATCCATAACAGTTGTAGTGCCACTCGGAGCTTTATAAAGACCCAAGGGGCACTGCCACTGCGCCCGACAGCCTGAGACATAAGTTGACAAGTCCCACGTGCCTGTAATTTCACCAACACCCTTACCGTTCAAAACCGGAACACGGTAATGGTGACATTACTGCCTGGCGGCAGAAATAGGTAAGGTGGTACACACACGGTACTTCCCTGGGCGAACTCTTTCACAAGGAGCTCTACTGCCTGTGTGTTTATTATTATAAAAATGGGAAGCAGAAGGCGAAAAAGTTTAATAATAACCTCGTTTCACATACCTTTTTTCAGTTCTTCCTAGAGGTAGTGTCAATTCTAATCGTTGTGTGCCTGATCAACTGGTGGCTGATGCTCCCGACCGGGGTGGTCACAACGTTGCTGTTTTTACTCAGAGGCTTATTTTTGAATACTAGTAGGGAATTGAAACGAATTGAAGCAATTGGTGAGTGGTTTCGTATATTGTTGTAAAGAAAAAATTGCTACTTAGCAATGAAGTAACCTGTTGTACATTTGACATAAATTACAAAAAATTTCTGTATTTATAGTAAGTAATAAAGATAATAATCTCTAACAATGGTGTGGTCTCTAACTAATGTTCCATTCGGTGGTGTGGGAGAAACAGCAAAACATCTATTACAAAACAAACGGAATCACAGCCCATAATTTCATCGGTAATTAAATATGTAATTTTTCAATTTTCGTCCATTATAGCAAAGCTCAAGTTAAACTGGTCGATTTGAAGTAAAACAATTGACGACACCCGTCATTTGGTTCGAATTCGAGCTGGCCAATCGGAGCGCAATTGTCACCGTAATGATTTGGCATAATAGTTTTTAATCAAATTAAATGACATTTCGTCTGTATTTCTAGTTATTTACTCGATGCCTAAAAGGCACGCTGGAATAATTTACAAACCTTCCAGAAACAGACTGTAAGCGGAAAAGTCTGCTCAGCTGTTATTTTTAAAATATCATTTTGATAAAATTCTAGAACGATTAGTATAGGCAGTTTGATTGTTCTCATGCAGATTTATTCTTTTATTGATAAATGCGTCGATCATTATAAAAGTGGTGTAAGTCCAACAAATATTTTTTGCTTAAAAGTATCACATCTAGTCATATATTTCATTATAAAAGTGAAGCAACTCCAACAATTGCACTAACATCCCATAGATGGCATTACTAGTTTACTCAGAGAACTAAAATTACTACACATTAATTTGCTAAAAGCTCATTATTTCAAAATTTAATTACAAGGACATAATTCCCTTTTATACGACACAAATGTCACAAAACCATTTAAATAATATTTTATCACAATGCCAAAGAAAATAGAAAGTTTTTCATAGAAAGTCCCATGTGCCCGTAATTTCACCAGCACCCTTACCCTTCAAAACCGGAACACAGTAATGCTGACATTACTGCTTGGCGGCAGAAATAGGTAAGAGGGCAGTGCTTCGCGAAAATCCAAGTGCCTACCCTATAATAGCCTATTAAATCTGACTAATAAAACTAAGCACTCACTCAGAGAGGTGAAAGAACGTTGCCCGCCGCGTGCGGAACCAAATATTGGGGTTGTACAAGGATTGTAATGTAAATGAAAGACTTGTCTGAGCGCTTGCACTGTCGGAGATACACTCAGCGGTTGGCACTTGTCGCGTAACCTCCAGTCAGTGAAAACCGGAACACAGTAATGCTCGCATTACTGCTTGACGGCTGATATAGGTCACTTCCCGGGACGAACTCTTTCACAATGGACTCTACCGCTACTAAACGTCAAATTTTTTTCCCCAGCTCGTTCCCAATCACTAAACCACTGTGCGGCTACAGTATCTGGACTGACGACGATACGTTCCACTCGGGAACTGCAACGCACACTGGTCCGAGAGTTCGACAAACTGCAGGACCTTCATAGCTCGTCATGGAGCCTTGTACTAAATACGAATAGAGCGTTTGGATTTTGGATGGACATGGTGTGCTGCTTGTATTTGGCGTTTGTAACGTTCAGCTTCTTTCTATTCGCTGACGGTAAGTTTGTATTTTAGTAAATTACTTTTTTAGGGTTACCTATCAGAAGTCCGAAATGACATTTTCCAGAAATAACTTTTGCTCGAATTTTCATAACCTCGAAAATAATTTTGAGAGGAAATGTTTTTTCTTTTAAACTTTTTCTTTTTGTCGCTGGGAAATGCGTTGCGCATACCGCTCGGCTCGGGGGAGCATCGAGCGACTATGTGAGACTCGCGGTTCAGCGGTGGCAGCGGTTCACTCCACCGCTGTAGAGTCGTCTCTCCAGGATCCGCTTGCGCATACTACTGGGACATCTCGGCGGATGGCCCGCATGGAGCGGGCCCAGTCTTTTGTAGGGTGCCCCGGGCACCCTTAGTCTTGGTGGAAGGGGTCCCCCGACCCCAACCTACAGCGGGGGAAGAAGGCGGGCGTACTGCCTCCTTCGTCTCCCCGGCCTACGTCTTCGAAGCGGGTCAGAAAAGGGGTCGTCCTCTCTGGAGTACTCCGCAGCCTCCTTCTGCGAGATTACGCTTTCGCAAAAAGATACCATAGCCTCTCAGCACCTCTCGCTGTCGAGCATTGCGCCCACGATTGTAGGCAGCGAAAGATCTCCTCCCACTATGGCAGTCAAGGGACTCCGTCAGGGTGTGCCACGCCGTGTCGATGGGTGCGCCGCATTCTTTCGTTTAAGCCTAAATTAACCTAACCTAATCGGGTCTTTGCGATAAACATCCAACATATCCTAAAAGAACAACGGTTTCGTTATAATTCGGTTTTCGGTGTAATGAAAATCCGAACAAACGTTATTTCGGAAACAAAATTCGAGTTTGTGATAGGTTACTCTTTTCTAGTCTGTCTTTTTTAACCGACTTTAAAAAAAGGAGGAGGTTCTCAATTCGCCTGTATGTTCATTTTTTGTATGTATATTACGCGATAACTCCAATAATGAGAACCTTTTTTTTTTGTTTGATGATTCTTTTTTCTTGGAAGGAGGGTACCTCAGATGTGGTCCAATTTAAATTTGAAGAAACTATTCCACCTCTAAGGGTGGCAAACTTTATTTATTTTATTATGTACTCTGTACTGTTTTTTTTGTGTTTTTGTTGCCGGCAGCAAGCAGCTAGTGTTTGCAGGCGATATATTCTATCTATCGAACTATTGAATATTCGTCACGCTTGTGCAATAAATAGCTATACTTGTTTGATTTGAAACGTCATCGTTCATTCAAATGTTGGGCACAGGTTAATTTGAATTGTCAATTCTTATATGTTCATACATATCTTACCTATTTCTGCCGCCAAGCAGTAATGCAAGCATTACGACGTTCCGGTTTGGAAGGTTAAGGGTGCTTATGAAATTACAGGCACAATGAGACTTGTCAACTTATGTCTCAGGGTGACGGACGCAGTGGCAGCATCCTTCTTTATTAATGCTTGATATTACAAAACGAATACTAATTCGAGAGATAATTCGCGACACCGTTGTCGCCAATTGTACCTATCTACCGACCAGAGAGATAGTGTTTTCCGGAAAGGCTACGGGCTCGACGGCAAGACCAGGGTACGGCGAGCGTCCGGGCCAAGCCCTCCGCCAGTTATACGTCTTCACGGACGTCTCTGGCGGACCCGGACTTGGGTATGGACTCGCTGGGATTTGTGGTTAGCTGCAGGGACGAACACGTTCGTCTGCCTCGGTAGGGTGTGACCGGGGCGAGGAGGCGCCCGGGGCCCGTGAGTTGCCCTTTAAGTCTGTGGCTATGTCCGGACATTGCCACAGAACACTGCCAACTGGCATCTCCGGCACTAGCCCGGAGAGCTAGTAGAGGATGGAGGAGGAGAGCTAGTTGAGCTAGACATCTTCCGGTCCCTCCGGCCGTAATCTGGGAACTGGAGAGCGCCGTTCATTCGGCGTCGGGAAGTGAGCGTGACTTACAGCTCCGCCACCAATGAGAAGATTTGGTAGTGGACTCAGAGTCGACGGCTCAACGGTGGCAACCGCTAGTTGTGCAATGTGCAACGGGAAGTGAGCGTGCCTACAGCTCCGGTACCTATCTGGAAAATACGGTACGGTACGGTACGTGCACCCGGGACAGCTCACCCAAGGCACTAACTAACCTCTCGAAGAACCGGATGAAGCCAACTTACAGAGATCTGTGATAACCCTGTACACTGGCTGATCCGGGGTCAGATCTTGAACATTATAAGGTTCCTGTGCGCGCACAGGTCATAGTGCCCTTCCCGCATAAGAGGTTGATAGGGAGGTGCACTATAAACAAAACTTATGTAGAATGATATGGGACTGCCCCTACAAATAACAGTACTACGGCACTTTCACTGTGTCAGCCACCCTGAGACATAAGTTGTGAAGTCCCATGTGCCTGACCCTCACCCTCACCCTGACTCTTCAAAACTGAAATGCAGTAATGCTCACATTACTTCTAGGCGGCAGACATAAGGTGGCAAGTACTTCCCTGGACGAGTACTTCCGGTGGCAAGTACTTCTCTTTCACAATGATCTTTACTGTAACTAAATTTATAATCTCTTCTCCAGGTACAATGGGCGGCAATGTAGGTCTAGCAATAACACAAGTTATAGGCCTAGTCGGCATGTGCCAATACGGGATGAGGCAGACGGCTGAAGTCGAGAACCAGATGACTTCCGTAAGTTTACTATTGACATCTGTGCCACCATTTTAGATTTCACTAAAATCTAAGATCGTCTCTGTGACAGTTTATAAAAAAATCTACAAAATATAACCTTATAATTATTAATACAAAGATTGAACACTCAGAAAAAATCCTACGATCCAGTCTTTGTATTAATAATTATAACAAACTAGTGGAGTAATTTATCTGGGGCTGGTAGCTGTAAAGGTATCTAACTGGGTGACGAAGTATCATAGATTTCTCATAGATGTTCCCTAGCGTTCTTGCTCGTTCTTCTCAGAGAGGTCAGCGTAGTGAACGAGCAGTAGCTTAAAAAGTAGCTTAAAGAAATGACGTTTTCGAGTGTAAAAAATTTATCAATGGAATAAATGATTATGCGACTTTGACTTTAATTTTGATGGCGCTACGGCTAAAAAGTCGTTGAAAAACCAAATACAAAAGATACGACGCAAGCACATGGAAAAATTCGTGAGGTCCGGTGTTTCGTTCCGTGGCTTAGTTGGTATAGCGTCTGCCACAGTATGCTAGAAGACATCGGTTCGAATTAATAATTATAGCAAACTAGTGGAGTAATTTCACATAAAAATAATTGAATATCAATTCAATAAAAATTTAAAAATACCTTATTTATTGAAATTATATTGTAACATAACTCCACTAGTTTTTGTTATGATTATGATCAAATACAGAAAAATTTCGTCGACCCAGTGGAACTTGAAACTGCGTCTTTGCTGCACCGTAGCATTGCTCTTTACCAACTGAGCTACCGGTCTCGTTACATATCTCATGAAATTTTTCCATGTGCCCATTGAAAATCTTTCATTTTGGTTTTTTAACGACTTTTTGCTGTAGCGCCATCTGCGAAAAATCTACGAAAGTCATACAGTCATCAGTGTAATTAATTATATACAAACAGCTGTTTTTAACCGACTTCAAAAAAAGGAGTTTTTGTATGTATGTTACGCGATAACTCCAGCATTTGTGAACCGATTCTAATGATTCTTTGTTACCTCATATGTGGTTCTATTTAAATTTGAAGACAATATTCCACTTCTAAGCGTGGCAAACCAGGAGATGAATGGTTTTGAGGTCGGTATTTTTACTTCTCTGTTTTATTGCCATGTCTAATTATAATGAAATACAATTTCATAACAAAAAGTTTGGCCGCGGGTTCGCATCTCTCGGTTTGACCCTCGGAAAACGTGCGAAGTCCCAATTTACATTGGGCAAGCGGGACTATGGGTCTGAATGAGTTCATGATAATGATGGTAACGGTGATAAAACTGTATGATACTTTCAGGTGGAAAGAATATTAGAATACACAAATCTACCTGCAGAAAAACCAGTGGACGTGAATGAATTAGCGTTAAAGCAGAATCATCCTAATGTGGACTTTCCGAAGTGGCCTACTAAAGGTAATTATTGAAAAAAGAACAATTCCTGAACTCCCAGACTTACTAATATATCGCACTACTATTACAATAGTGTTATAACTCAAAATATGTGAAATTCAAGATTATACCATTGTTGAACGTAAAATTTGTTTCTCTACAGGTCAATAAAACAATCGTTAGAATCATTGACTTACAAATAAATGGACGACGGGTCTAATACAAAAACCACGAAAAAATGTCCCAAGTCAACCTATTTAAACGTAGTGACATGTAAAGGAATATGAAAAAGCTAAAACGTTGAATTTAGATTGTAATGTCATCGCAGTACTGTCTAATTTTGCTTGCTTCGCTGTCAGAAGAAACAAACGAAGACTAAAGCGTGAATGACGTATACGATTTTAACGCTCTATAAGTTCGGACACTTTTTGGCGCGGACCCGACGTCCATATAATTGTAAGTCAATGGTTAGAATATTGTAAAAAACAAATAATAGATGTCTACTTAACTACTTAACTCAAAATGAGACATGCTTTATGTGAGCTAGTTCTGGCTAAAATAGTCCTTGTTCTAAAATATGAAATAATTTTTTATTTTTTATTTTTAAATATGTATATTTTTGGCAGGTAGGAAATAACCTATACATAAATTTACACAGATCTTTCAAGGGAAGCGAGTAATTCGTTTTTCGTCGGTTCTGAGAAAATACACTTTTTGAGTTAATATACTATTGTATTTTTATCTCTTCAATCCCGAAGGTTGGCCGTCAGGTTCCGGTATTTGTCCATATCAGCAGCTAATTGGAACAGCTGTTCTGCGGAGGCATTGTCTGATTTTCCGCAGCGGAGGTCGACTCCCGGATTTTCCGCAGCCACGATTTCTTTTTTCGCCCAGCGCCTCTCTTTCCCTGCACATCCGTTTACGACAGCACAGAACTTTCCTTATTTTGTTAAAAGAGTTTCGAGCAATTTCTAACTGGGTCTTGATTCCCTGGTCAGATTCCCATGCTTCATTTACTCGAAGTCCCCAAATATTTGTACGTAACACCTACTTACATGAAAACTTGCCAGATTTATTTTATAATATTCATCATGACGTTTGTAAGGCTTCAATCCGCTAACCGCTTCTTGAAAGTTGTGGCTTAATTATTTTTTAATTTCAGGTGAAATTATATTCGAAGACGTGTCCCTGGAATACGAGAAACCGCCCAGGAAAGACCAACCAATTCCCAACCCTATTACAGGGCCGGTCACTACAGAATTGAAAGAATCTACGTTTGCTATAAAAGGGGTCAGTTTTGGTGTTCGTCCCGCTGAAAAGGTAGCCGTAGTTGGAAGAACCGGGGCTGGAAAGAGCAGTCTAATAGCTGCACTATTCAGGTGAGTTATAAAATCATAAATATATAAGTAATAGAAAAGAATAGGAACCACGCGGGGACACACTTTCACCATAAGCAATATATATGTATATATATATATATATATATATAAAAGCAATATATATATATATATATATATACACACATATATATATTGCTTATGGTGATATATGTCATAAATTACACTCGCATAGATATATCAGAAGCAATAGTGCAAAGCGTAGTCATCTGGGATTTGTGATAACAATTTCGTTTTCGCATTCTTATTAAAATTTAATTTAGATAAATTATTTTCGTCAACATTGACATCATTATATATGACAGGTATTAAGTAAATTCTAGTTCTTTGACCAAAGTAATTTGTAGTTCTAGGTGCAATATATTCTTTATTGTTAACAGTTATAGAATGTTCAGCACAATTCTTAAACTCATGCCTTCTGTATTCTTCCAAAGCTAATAATAGTTTGAATTTTTCTTGAACTGGCAATACATTACAAATCGAGAATAATTTCACATAGTTTTGGCCACATTTTTCCGTTACATTTTTATTCACCAACAATTTCAAGTACCTTATTTGTAGTTGCTTAATTTGTTCTAAATAAGCTATAAACGTACACGCAAAGATTCAGGAAGCGCGTAATACACAGCATATAAAGTAGCCATTTTTGACAATAAATTTAAGTTGAATTTACCTAAAGTCAGTCTAAATTTAGAACAGACATTCTCCACATGCAACTTCCATGAAAATTTGCTATCTATTCTTAACCCCAAATACTTAAAGTTATCTACTAATTCTATTGTATTACAATTGGCGGCTGTGGCGTATGCAAAAGGATCCCATTCAGCTCAGCTCACAACCAAGACTAAGCTGTGACGCTGGTTTTCAATGGGCCCTAGCCGAGTGACTGACATACGTATGCGAGAAATAACTGTATGGCCTACAGTTATTTCTCTCGTGAGTTTGGGTGTAATTTGTGATTGTCTATGTGTGTGTCCATGGCACCCGTGATACAGGGTTTCTCAGTGTGTGCGCGTTATAAAAAAAACTATTCATTTAAAAACTAAATTAAATACATATGTCAATCCACAACGCAGGCTTCGTTAGGAAGACACAAATGTAAACCTGCAACAGGCATCGTCACGTAAAAATTAATAATGCAATTCGTCATACTTGACCATTTTTATCCAACTATTACAATGATAAAGGACCGCTCTGAATCTTGGCTAGTTCAAATGTCCCCATAACACTGACGGCATTACCGCGCTGAATGGTCAACGAAATTTGTTGCACCAAGTAAGATCCATAGCGTGGATCAATAATTTAAATACTTTGACATAATAATAGATTTTAATCTAATAATGAAAACCACAATTTATAGTAATTTTTATGGTGGACAAATATATGTGATATATGACCATGTATTTACCATACACCAAATTGTTTGATACCGCAAAAGCGCACAAATATACATTTTCATTTCATTCCTCCAAAGGCCCAGTGTATATACATCAAAGTATACATAATATGTATTATAGTAGTGGCGGAAATGAAGAATCGAAGAGACGAACAAGCACTTTTAACCTCAAGCCGTTTGTGCACTGACTGAGACTACACAAATCTAAAAAACTCGGACCTACTTCGGATGTCGTGCACTAAATCCGAGATTCGAATCCGAGAAAATACAAATCGCTTGTACACCTAGAGATAAAGTGATCCCTGTGACATTTCGTACCGTCATTTTTCGGATTCATAATTAGTTACATATTTGGTTGCTTATTTACAGATTAAGCAAAATAACAGGTAAAATAACAGTAGACGAGTTATGCGCGGACGAAACTGGGCTGCCCGCATGGCGGTCGCGGTTGTGCGCCTTGCCGCAACGGCCTGCGTTGTTTGCTGCTTCATTAAGGGAAAATCTCGACCCGGAGAACAAATATAGTGATGCACAGATATATGCAGCTTTAGAACAGGTAACATAATATAGACGTATAGCATTAAAAGTTTTAATGTGTCACTTACAACCCAAAGTGTATACTTTAAATGTGTCACTTATAATATAACCCCAAAGTGTAAACTTTGAATGTGTCACTTATAATCCCAAAGTGTATACTTTAAATATGTCTCTTACAGCCCCAAAGTGTAACTTATGCGCTAAAAGTGTAATACCCAATGGAAAAAATTAACTTTAGCATATTAGCTATAAAGGTTGTGATTACGTGTCAGGTCACTCGGCCAGTGTTGTTCGATGCTATAATTACACTTATTGATTATGTGGCACTTAACCCGACAAAGTGTTGCTTACAGCACAAAAGTGTCATTTACAATCTTAAAAGTGTCAATTACTAAATTAAAAGTTTAAAAACAAAAAAAAATTTGGTGTACAGGTAGAACTCCGAGATATGGTAGCTAACCTTCCAGCGGGATTAAGCACCAAAGTGGGTGACGGTGGCGGCAATCTATCATCTGGTCAACGCCAACTGGTCTGCCTTGCTCGAGCGGCGCTAGCGGGCTGTAAAGTTCTTATCTTGGATGAAGCGACAGCCAATGTTGATACTGAGTAAGTAGGCTCAAATATATGGTTTACTGCTAGGTATAGGTCTATTATCAAAAGAGGGCTCTGATGAGCCCTTATCACCGTTTAGAGCATTGACTTACAAATAAATGGACGACGGGTCTAATACACAAACCACGAAAAAAATGTCCCAAGTCAACCTATTTAAACGTAGTGACATGTAAAGGAATATGAAAAAGCTAAAACGTTACATTTAAATTGTAATGTCATCGCAGTACTGTCTAATTTTGCTTGCTTCGCTGTCAGTCGAACAAACGAAGACTAAAGCGTGAATGACGCTCTGTATACGATTTTAACGCCCTATAAGTTCGGACACTTTTTAGCGCGGACCCGACGTCCATATAATTGTAAGTCAATGCTTTAGAGTAATCTATTTAATCATTTTTATATTTGTATGAAAGTAAAATCTTACGTATCATTTAATGGCACGGAACAAAAGTTGTTGTTTATGATGTTATTAATCAACCCCTGCAAGGCTGTTAGTATTTTATTAACTTTTTATATTAAAAAAAAGACCTCAAAAGTGCGTGGATTTACATCGATTTGCCAAGTTTTATTGCAATCGGTTACCGAAAAGTGCGCGAAACCGGATTCATCCCCTAGTTTGCCACCCTTAGAGGTGGAATATTTTCTTCAAATTTACTACTCTCCAACAAAAAAAAATATCAGAATCAGTTCACAAATGCCGGCGTAATTGCGTAACATACAACGTACAAAAAATACAGTCTAATTGAGAACCTCCTCCTTTTTAATAAGTCGATTAAAAATCATCCTGTATAGGTATCAAGGTATCATAAACAAGATGTTTTCTCTTTTTAGAACTGACAAGCATATCCAGCAAACAATTCGCAACAAATTCGCCGATTCCACGGTGCTCACGATCGCGCATAGACTCAACACCGTTATGGATTACGACCGAGTCATTGTTATGGACAAGTGAGTTATTGTTACATAATCACAAATTAATTTTCATCACACTTGCTCGTACACAGGCAAAGTCGACCGTAATGTCCTAAATTATGCCCACGGGCTTTTTCATTACATTATCGCACTACAGATTTTCTACATCAAGATAAAAAGCTTTTATACTCGTTACAGGTCCCACGGTCACGGTTGTGACCATGGGACCAGTAAAAGGCCCAAAACGTTGGTTTGTTTGAAGAAACAAATCGACCCCTCCTACGTAAAGTGTCTTATGTCAAAATTGCCAAGTTTACAGGGGAGCGTTTTAAAGTTCTGAATTCACTGAAAGAGTGATATATCATCTAACCGATATCTAGGATTTTCTAATACTCTATGTGCGTAACGAGCTTTGCCGAATAAAACTGATCTAATAGTTGGCATCAAATTAAAAAACAATACAAGCTGTAATATAGAAATATTCATGCGTTTTTATTTTATGTAAACGTTAATTTTCATAGTTAATTATGTCACAGTACTCTGAAAATGTCATATGTAAGAAGTATTGTGAACTGGCAATCGGTACTATCTCAATTTTGACAACTTTACAGGATGAAGAAAAAATTGTTTGCGCCATTTATACGACTCCTTCTACGTAAAGTATCGTATGTCGAAATTGCCAAGTTTGCAGGGGAGCGTTTTAAAGTTCTCCGTTTTATTTGGCAAAGCTCGTTACTCACATACAGTGATCATCTAATAGATCATCTAACCGATATCTAGGATTTTATAATACGTAAAGTCACGTGTTATGTTCATTGCTGTGAATTCAGAAATTTAAAACGCTTACCTGTAAACTTGGCAATTTCGACATACGATGCTTTACGCCGGAGGGGTCGATACATACGCGATTTAAATCCAGAAAAATAGTTTCATTTCCTATGTATATTTTACTAAATTTATTTTGAATTTCCTTTTGAAAATGATTTCAGAGGCCGCATAGCCGAAAGTGGTCATCCGTACGAGCTTCTCACACAGCCGAAATCTGACCAGGTCAAACGATCCGCGACCGTTCTGTCCAAGAGTCAGGTTAGTGTAAAATAATTGAATATCTTCGATTCTTTACATTTCAAGAGTATAATAGACTCAAATCAAAAAAATATCGTAATGGTTTTCACGGGCCCTGTACTCTCGTTCTCTGTCCGAAACAATTACAAATTACACCAAAACTCATGAGAGAAATAAATGTGGGCCATATAAATATTTCTCCCAATCCGGGTATCGAATCTAGGGTCGATTTAGAACCTTACGATAATTCAGTTGTCGACGAATTCGATTTGATATCGTACATTTTTTATTCACAACACCCGAATCGAACGTCAAACTGACGTTTTCGAAACCGAACCGAAATGACGTCACACCCGTACGATTACTCGAACTTCTCGATCGGCATAGATTGCAAACGTTCTTCAGAACACAGTTACCGAACGTCCTATTGTTTACAAAGCAAGAATGTACTATGGAAATCTTATTATTTGTAAATAAAATCTGGATTTTGTTTAATTTTATTAATTTATTTTAATGCAAGACTTAATGCATTCGTATATTTTTGGTCTTTAAAGTCTTAAAAAATGTATGTATAAGAATTTTCATTTATCTTATAATTTATTTCACCGACTAACTCCGTAAACGATGATGGATAACGATATCGTATCCGAATCGATCGTTTAACTCGAACGTTCAGAATAGATCGGGAAGCACCTTTCGATTCGAGAACGATATTCAATCGAACGATTCACTGAAAAAATCGAAGAGTTCTGGATCGAGGTCCAGGTTAGAACCATCCGAAAATCCCCACCTGAACAAATTGCCCTTGCTTCGACCAACCTGAGTCCGAAGCCTATTCAAAGACGTCCAGATCGGCCGTGGCAATTCGTGTCCAGGACGAAGACTCTCACAAGGCGGGACAAACGTAGATGGTTATACTCTTTCACGCCAAAGGTTGCATCTCGCCTGAGTCGGCTCAGTACTCAGAGGTCTGAAGTGAAGTGTTGTGTGCAATTAAATTTAAAGAACGGTTTAAATATTTTTTATATTAACCTTTTCAGGCTCCTTTGGCAACACCAGATAGCTTCAACATAGAGTCCGGATCAAGAACAGAGGACCATAATGAGACCCTTGTTTTGTCACGAGACAGAATAAGAACGTACTCCAATAGGTGGGTGTCACTTCTTCACTTAGGTCTAGACCATAGTTTTCTAAAGTGGTCCCTACCGCCTCCCAGTGGACGCTGAAGTGCCCTAGGGAAGTGTCCAGGGTGTGCTACCGCATTTGAAAACCCTGAATTATCTATATAAATATTTTTTTTTGTTGTGATTTCTTGTGTAAGTTAATATAAAAATACGTGATTTAAATTTTTTTTTGGTGGTGGGGGTCGACATTTTTTTATCTTACCTAAGTGGTGAGCTCAAAAGTTTGGGACCCTATGGTCTAGATTTTAGAGCATAGGGCCACAATAGCACCTAATACTTCCTGGAAACTCCACTTACAACGTTATGTGCATCCTAAAAAGGCCACATCTGCAAAATTTTCCGGAGCGATGTTTAGACTCTACGAACTAACTTATTATTCGATAAGTTTTTGAGAAACTTTGTGAGAAACGCCGTCTCCTAAATTTGAAAACGTCGTAACTCCATTTCTGCACGAAATCTCTTATTTACTTACTCTTTAAACGCAATATCGGGCAATTAAAGATTAAAATATAAATTCTAGACCCTTTTTTCGTTATAAAATAAGGGTATAATCCTAGTTTCTCATATAATTATTTCTAGAAATTCTGTTTTTTCTATGATTATTAACACGACCATGCTGCACCGTAGCATTGCTCCTACCAACTGAGCCACAGGTCAAGTTACCGAGCTATCGAAATTCTCCTATGTGTTTTTGTTATAAACCTTTGTACTGGCTTTCGGATTTCGTCGCCGCTTTTTTATGTATCTGACCTTGATGTGATATGATCTTATAATGATATATCTGATGAGTAATAACAAAACTAGTGTAGTTACTTCACAAAAATAATCAATAAAACCTTTGGTTTTTTTTCTGTTTTCAAGTTCACACTAAAGGAGGTTTACGTGTTTAGTCGACATTATGAAAGTTTCTTCACTCAGCCTTTACAGCTAACCGACAAGAGATGTCGCTATATTAATTGCATTATTTGTTTTGTCGAATATCATGATATTTTTACAACCACGATATTCATATTATTATTTTGTGAAAACACTTCACTAAATCAAGTCTTTTTTTGTATATAGATCAGAAATGAGCGAGCCAGAGCCAGCCGGCACTGGAATATTCAAGACACTCGTCGAACAAACTGGCCCAGAAACAGCCAGGATTCTGCACCAAATGGCTGAGGAGGTAAATTATATTAGTAAAAATACTATTACCAGGTTAAATCATATTTTAGTAACAGTAGAGCTCCTAGAAAGAAAGAGTTCGTCCAGGGAAGTACTGCCACATTACCTATTTCTGCCGCCAAGCAGTAATGTGAGCATTACTGCGTTCCGGTTTGGAAGGGTAAGGGTGCTGGTGAAATTACAGGCACATGCGACTTGCCAACTTATGTCTCAGAGTGACGGGCGCTGTGGTAGTGCCCCTGAGATCTTTGTAATTTAAAGCTCTGCGTGGCACTTCAACTGTCATGGACAGGCGTGTAGCTTATCATCAGGCGTCCGTCCCGTCACTTGATATTATAAAATAATAATAATAATAAGGCAGTGGGTAGCGCTCTTATCTGTATTTATTATATATAAAAACGATGCACTGATTTACATCACGGGAACTGCGACGTAAGTAAATACTTAAAACAGGAACTCAAGCGATGGCCGTTTTGACGTTTGTCCGTCAATCAAGTTTCGTATTAATTCATAACTACGTTGAAGGAGCTAATTGCTGTACATTGTAGTGAATAGTGACTTGCAGTAAAATTTATAGAATTTATAATTTTACTACACAACTCCGCATTTGTTTTTCGAAATCTAACACGATCGTCACTTATAGGATCGCTGGCCACGTTTTTAGTTTCGTTTTATTAAAACTTTATAATCAGCTACCCCTTGCAATACTAGTTTTAAATCTAAAAACTTACATATGCGAATCGCATTTGATTATATTTTTTTCGATAATGAATTCAGATTTGACCTAATTATATTGTAATCTGCCAAAACGGCCATCGAACCAGTGTTAAACGCGGACTCTCGAATACTAACTATAGTGACAGACATAACGTTAATACGAGGAATAAAAATAAACTAGCTGTTCTTGATAGTCGTCTTCACAAATTCATTTAAGGGGCATTGTATACGCTTCTATAACAAGATTCCGGTTGATATTCAGAATTTACCATTCCCGAGGTTTAAAACTATAGTGAAACAAAAACTTTATACTAAAGGGTATTATACAACTTCTGCGCACTTGGATGACAAAAATCCGTGGTAGTAACCTGTTTAGCTCATGGAGATAGTCTCGATATCTGATGTTCGAAAGCAAAAAACTATATTGCAAATGTTGAATGTGTACAAGTGTTATTTACAAAGAGCAACCCCTAGAGTTTCTTGCTCATTGTTATCAGGGAAATCTGCCTTACGAATGAGCGGTACAGTTCAACCAATGTGACGATTTCAAGTGTAATAATGCTTACCTTTGAAATAAAGATTATTTTTATTTTTTAACTGGGGTGCGCCAGAGTGCGGGTCGGTGATCACGCATGTCACAAGTTACAGTCGTTTCGTTATTACCATATTTGGTCATGAAAAAGTGATATTTTGACAAAACAGGGTCGATGGCGAGAAGCGCCATCTACACTCGGAAAGACTAATCTAGTCACTCGAGGATAGAGGTGGGCATTTAAATGAAAATCACTTTAAAAAAGTTTTCTTTTTAAAATAAACGCTTTGGCATGGTTTCAATGTAAACGTAAGCGTTAACAACGTACTTATGTTTCAAGTTCTGCCATCTATGTTTCCTAAACAAATTAATTCGTCAATGTGGAGAATAATTTTATAAATAAAAATAAATCTCGAGTTTTACAAATAAACTTACTTATCTTGAAACCTTTAGTGGTCTACTCTTGCGTTTCGATATCAACACAACGTTACAGGCTTTTTTTAACATAAATATCTACGCGCTTAAACGTGTTTCTAAACGATTTTGTAAGGTTCAAATTAAAAAGCATTACGACATCTCTTACGTAAAGTATCATATGTCGAAATTGCCAAGTTTACAGGGGAGCGTTTTAAAGTTTTGAATTAACTGAAATGAGCACGACACGTGACTAATAGATTGTAAAATGATAAAATAAATTGTGGTTGTTCATCTAACCGATATCTAGGATTTTATAATACTCTATGTGAGTAACGACTACTGCCTAATAAAACAGTTTTATGCTTAATTCAGTGAATTCAAAACTTTAAAACGCTCCCCCGTAAACTTGGTAATTTGGACATACGGTACTTTACGTGAGAGAGGTCCATTAAAGTGAAAAGCTTTTTTAAAAAGCCCGTTTTAACGTCAAAAACGAGCATTTTTTCCCATCTCTATTCGAGAATGGGTGGTCATCGCGATACTGGGTAGGACGCTTTCGAGTACGCTTCGGGCGCACTAGATGGGGTTACACGCTATAGTACTTGCCGAGGCCTTCCTTTCTCAAACTCGTATCTTATAAAGATAGATTATTCAGGATATGACAAAACTTTATATTTATTTTTCTTATCAAGGGTGTTAATTTGGATGCATTACTTTAAGAATAGGTAAAAGCCAGCGTCATGAAATCATCCTGTAAATATGTATATACAATGCATTTTTTGCATTTCAGTTACTTTGTTTTTTAAGATTCGAGTTTGACAAAGGAAGGCGACGTTATCTCTACCTGCCTCAACGGCCACGGAGAAGTCCCGGGTTTGATTCCCGGGCCCGGAGAAACATTTGAATTGCCTATTTTTATTTCTCTCGTGTGTTCGAGGAATTTGTGGTTATCTATGTATGTGTCCGTGGCACCAGCTGTACAGGGTCACCCTAGTGCGAGGCTATGAGTTTTATTGTTATTATTCACACAACCAGATCGACAATTTTGTAAACCTACCAAATATATCTCCCATCATTGGAATGTGTACTGTTGGGTAATTTTTCGAAAAATTTATAATAGTGGAGATTACTCCGGAAAAATTTGTGAAAAATTGGAAAATAATAATTTGAAAACCTCATATTATGTTTTACGCTTAGATATATTTTTGGAAGTTTTATTTAGCGTGAATTATTAAAAAGAATATATAATTGAAAGCAATTTAGAATAAAACGAGATTTAAAATGATTGAACAACAGGGAAAAGAGAATGACAGTTAATAAAAAAATTGTAATTACAGACACATACAGTGCTTCTATTTTCTCAATTTTACTCGGCAATCATCGGATTTCCGAATGCACACGCATTTTAATTTCCATGCCCATTAATTATTATATTTAAAATTTATAATAATTTGACAACGTACATTAGATACCTGCAAAACTATTTCCCTATTTTTAATAACATTTACTTCCATGTCAATAAGCAAGTTAACAAAAATAGAAATTGACTGAAGTGTGCCTCTTTTATGTAACTAAAAATGAATATTTTTCCGGTTATTAATCATTTCAATTCTGTCCGTATCCGAATGCATTTCTTTCTGACGTAGCTATGTTAATATGTTTGCCATCGATGGAATAATCACGCTGTAAATTACTATCGTGCCTGTGACTTTAGCGGCGTTCCTCCCATTGTATAATAACTAAAAAATGTAATAGCAAATCTATATACTTCCTAGTCGACTGAAAGCGTCCAGTCTGTACCAAAGGCAACTGAATAAAACCCGACGACAGACGAAGTTTGCCGACGGACATTAAGAAAATAGAAGCACTGTACACAAGTAGTCCCACTTGTCAATTTATGTCTCAGGGTGACAGGCGCAGTGGTAATGCTCGTCACATCTTTTGCTATTTAAAGCTCTGAATGGCACTTGCAACTGTTATGGACAAGCTCAGGCGCACAACTTGTTCGGCCCGTCACTTGATATTGCAAATAATAATAATATTTTGTAATTTTGTTTTCAGAGCTACAACAAAATGCTAGAGAAGAAGACGGTTTAGAAGCAGTCAATTTATTAAAAAGGCTACGTTCCGAAAAGGCTAGTGACATTTGCGTCAGTTTACTTCAATACGAAACATCCGTTAATAGATTTTAAGAACGTTCTCAGCCTAGGACTACTTTAATGGGAATTACGATGCTGAATGATGCCTACACAATTATAATCGTTAGCATCAAATTGAAATACAATGCAAGCTGTAATATAGAAATATTCATGCGTTCTTATTTTATGTAAACGTTAATTTTCATAGCTAATTATGTCACAGTACGCTGAAAATGTCATATGTAAGAAGTATTGTGAACTGTCAATCGGTACTATCTCAATTTTGACAATTTTACAGGATGAAGAAAAAAATTGTTTGCGCCATTTATACGACTCCTCCGACGTAAAGTATCGTATGTCGAAATTGCCAAGTTTACAGGGGAGCGTTTTAAAGTTCTCCGTTTTATTTGGCAAAGCTCGTTACTCACATACAGTGATCATCTAATAGATCATCTAACCGATATCTAGGATTTTATAATACGTAAAGTCACGTGTTATGTTCGTTTCAGTGAATTCATAACTTTAAAACGGTTCCCTGTAAACTTGGCAATTTCGACATACGATGCTTTACGTCGGAGGGGTCGATATAGCATCTGGTTTATTTAAAAAATACGTATTTTTAAATATTTTTATTACACATGTATGTATGTACACTACGTATTTTTATTTTTTTTTCTTTACCTGTAAAGTAGTCAAAATTTAAATAGTACCGGTTGCCAATTCACAGTCGATACGTAAGAAGTATACGCAAATTGGAGGTGAAGGTGATAGATTGGCTAACTTCAGCGTCACTTTCACTTCCATTTAGATAATATTCAAAATGTTTTTAAAGAAGAAATAGTGACATTCTTAAATAATCAGTACTTAATACATTATTTACCTGATTAATGACAATATGTCATATATTGGATCAACTCGAGAGGATTGGTAATCGCCATACATCATCATGTAGTGCCTCTCCACTACTGGAAGCTGGCCGTCAGCTTGGAGAGCTCTTCCCTGTCCTGGGCCAAGCGAAACAGATTTTCTATGCTGGCAATATTGGTCCATTCCCGGAAGTTGCGCAACCACGACTTCTTCCTTCTTCCAGTACGTCGTTTACCCTCGATCTTGCCCATCATTATCAGTTGGTACTTTTCATGCCGTAGAACGTGTCCAAGATACGCAACTTTCCTTTTCTTGACGGTCTGCAAGAGTTCTCGGTCCCTCCCAACGCACTTTCTGAGTCCAGCTAATGCGTAGCATTCTACGGTAGCACCACATCTCGAAGGCCACAAGACGCCTCTGGGTGTCGGCTTTTAGAGTCCAGGCTTCGCTACTGTACAACACTACAGGCTAGACGTAGCAGTGGAGCAACCTCACTCGGAGCTTTGTTGATAGTTTGCGGCTGCACAAAACTTTGTCCATCCTCTTCAATGTAGCTCGAGCAATTTCTATTCGGGTTCGAATCGCCTGTTCGCACTCCCATTCTTCACTCACCCAAGCTCCAAGGTATTTGTCCATACGCGCTCGCTCAAGATTTAATTTTGTCTCTATACTGCAGATCGTAACTCTGAAAAAGGTCAAAATCCTGTCTTACATGTAGATGGCGCTGATAAATAGCCTCGAAGTAGTTTATATTATGAAAATTGCCTTGAATATCAATTAATTCATCTTTAATATGAACTATAATTGTCAGTTCTTTTTGTAATAATAGGGGTTAAAGTATGAAATTGCCGATTTGTACTGAA
>NW_020653855.1:1333396-1377488 GCF_003589595.1 Hyposmocoma kahamanoa
ATTGCAATAAAACGGCAATTTCATACTTTAACCCCTAATATTATTCAAATATTGACGATGAGGTAAAATTGTTTTCTGAACTTTTGACTAATATGCGTGTCAATAGATGGCGTTGTGTGTGAAAAAAATCTGTGAAATAAGCGCCATCTTTATTCTAGTTGATATCACTAGAAATTAAATTTCGTCTTCTTTTTTAAATGTTAAGGCCCCATCGAAGTGATCGATGATTTCGCCAATGTCAAGTTGAGGAACACACGAGTTATTACTCAAAAATTGACCGGCGTTATCTTTAAAGAGGAGAATCTAGAACGACAGAGAACCTAAACATACTATTACAAAAACAATTTTTTTTAGTAGAATTGAAAATAACTTGGATAAATTGGAGCTCGTCAATGTAAAACAAATTAGTTACAAAAATAGCTATTTGGTACACGTCGCGACATCTGGTATACCAATCGGTAGTAAATACCCGATTACGCTGCCTTGTATCGCGATTAGCAATGCCTTGAGTTATTGGTCTTAAAACTAAAGGTATTTAGTTCAAAATTGTACTTTAACACTATACGTAGCGATCAAATACACAGTATTAAAAAAATTGCAAGAATATTTTTTTACGAATAAGCATTATAGACATATTTTTTTTTATTAAAAATAATATGTGTCAATTTTCAACAGAGTAACAAGAAACAAAGGTGCTATACGTACTTAAATATATTTTAACATTGTTAATCAATTATTCTAGACAATGTTTGATAGTGAGATATGTCGGTCAGTATGCTTGTAAGTAAAAAGGTCATAATGAAGGCCCCATTCGTTATTCAACGTGTTGGAAACAATTACTATCAAATAAGGTATTGGCGAGTGTACTGTATGTAAGTATGTACACTATGGTTGGAAAATATTATGTGCAGATTAAAATGCATTTGATTTGAGATGGTTATAAATATTCAATTTAAAATATGCTTATCTACAATATTATTATTCTAAAATACATTTGCACTTTATGCACTATATCTGCTAATAAATACGCTTATGACTATAGAAAGACACAAAATTTTACACGAAGAATGGTAATAAATTACCCTATTACCATTCAAATTTTGTGTCTTTCTAGTAACTTCATTTCATCATTCTGGTGATAATACGAATGATAATTTATTATATTAAAGTTACATCTTTAAACAATTAGAGATTTTGTGATTTCGGCATCTAAAACAAGTTTAATCTTTTCATTCACCACGAATGTTAAATGTACTTACTTTTGTTTTGTTACTTTAATATTATATAATGATATGTATATAAGGGAACCTGTCATTAGCTTTACTCTTAGTATATATGTATATACACTATGTAAAATATTTTATTAAATAAATAATATAAAAAAAACTTAACCAGGCAGCGTAGCAGATGCAACTGACAAAATTTTGTAAAACAAAGACCGCCGAAAAGTATTTCATAAATGGAATGTAAAATGTAAAAAAAGAACTATAATTACGAAGGAGGTTGCATATTGTAATAATCCACCAAATGAAAAATTTTAATCAGTAATTTTAATTATATTTTAGGAATTTTCTCGTCCTGATTAGTCGACATAGGACCTATCCGCAAAATGACTTATAGTCGTAAAACGACGTAATCGTGGTAGGCCTCATTCTGAAAATGCCTTATTCGGGAAGTACCCTATTCTACTTAAGACTTATTCGTACAAAGACTTATTCTTAAAAGGCCTTATTGTTAAAAAGCCATTACGTCATTGCTAGAATTGGTTACCTACGAGACAGGCTTTGCCTAGTGTAGGAGCCAATGTAACCGGTTTAGATAAAGTTTAAAAGTATATGTTTTAAACGTACTCTGTATTCCATAATGTGTAATATAATATATTCTCACTTCTATGCCTGTTATCTGTATTTGAACTGTAATTGTTTTTATGTACAAATAAATTATTTACTTACTTAATGTCAAGAGTGAAGCTTCATTCGCGTCATTCGTTACATTACATATTTGACAGTAATTGTTTTGGGCGGATGTGACGTGGAGAACAGGAGTGCCCCCTCATGGAACCGACTCAGTTAAGCGGTAGGTTTGTAATTTAATTCGTAAAATCTCCAGACCTCTGCTGAAAATTTTTATTTTGCAGATGTGACTTTATTCCACCAAGTGTGCAACTTTCGAGTCTGTGGTGCTATTACAGTAATATTATATTTCGGCTCCTCCTACGTAAAGTATCGTATGTCGAAATTGCCAAGTTTGCAGGGAAGCGTTTTAAAGTTTTGAATTCAATGAAATAAGCACAACACGTGACTTTAGCATTGCTCAGTTTTATTCGGCAAAGCTCGTTACTCACATAGATTATTATAAAATCCTAGATATCGTTGTTTATCTAACTCTTCCCTGTAAACTTGGCAATTTCGACATACGATACTTTGTGTAGAAGGGGTCGATTTGAATAATTTGGTTCTTTCAATATTATGTTTAAGTTTATTCAATATCACAATGTTTTACCTCAGAATAATAACGCATAGAATGATAGTTTCATATCAAACGAACTGTCACAAGTGAGGCAATAATCAAATTCATGTAGGCTAGTTTTAGTAGTAGGTTAATTTTCGGTTTTAGTGAATATTTATATAAAAATACAAGTTGAAACGCGTTACCTTCTTGTGGAATGTGATGTTAGTATCTATTTTATGTTTGTCTGACGTATTTTTACACTCATTTACCGCACATTTCGTCATTATTAGTTAAAATTCTGGAGCTGTTCGCGGTGCAAGTTGACCTTGAGCACTGAAAGCCCGCCCGCTCGTGTAGGCCCTTTGGGAGCGCTTCAGTTTGCCTCACTTAGCGTGTGCGGGCTAGGTTTCTATGCGTTATTATTCTAAGTGTTTTACTGCCATGGGTTTCAATTATTTTTGCGAAATTACTCTACTATATTCTGTCTTATTTGAAAATGGAGTAAAATGACAGGTCTGTGCGCAAAAGTGTTGCAAGCAGCTAGTGATTTCAGTCGATTATATTGACTATCGACTGAATGTTGGTTACGCTTATGAAATAAATAGCCTAACTTGTTTCATTTGAGTCATCATGTGAAACTGCTGGGCACAGGTTTATTTGTATTGTTATTTTTTGAAAATTCAAGCATTCACTAAATTTATAAATATGTCTTAAAAATACAAATAGGAAACATATTTTAAAGTTTTTCATTTTAATTAAAAATATGTATAAACAAATCCGCTTGTCGTTATTAAAATGTGTATTACTACAATTTGATTTCGATACCAATAGACCAACTGTTAAAATAAGAATACAATAACGCAATTAGTAATCATTAGAACGCCGTAACATTCACAATTCAGACATATTTGTCAAAATTTCTTTTTTTTTAAATTTCTTTTAATCTATCGATAAAAATGTCGACAACAACCACATGACTATTTAAAATTTTACTAAATCTAGCAACCCTGCAAATGTCTTTTACTCCATCTTCAAAAAAGACACTATATTTTGATGTAATTACCATGGCGTGGTTCTTTAAATTTTTTATCAATAAAATCTACCAACCTGTAAGCAATAACAATTTTGAAAGAACCATATATATATATAATGGTTTTAATATTCATAATCCAACATGTTGATCGATATAAATGTAGGTCAACAAACGACTCAGTGAATTGGGTGCCTTAATATGAATGTATTAAATACTTATTGTTACTCGTTATTATAGTGAAATTATTTTTGTGAGAATTTTATATAATTATAAAAATTGCATTTTGTTTATATTAAATTAAATTTAATTGTAAAATTATTTGTGATCAAATTACGTATCAGTATTTCTTAAACTCCACTGGTTTTTTTTTAGGTTTTAATATATCGACTGAACTGGCAACCGGTACTATCTCAATT
Source organism: Hyposmocoma kahamanoa (assembly GCF_003589595.1). Classification (NCBI taxonomy): domain Eukaryota; kingdom Metazoa; phylum Arthropoda; class Insecta; order Lepidoptera; family Cosmopterigidae; genus Hyposmocoma; species Hyposmocoma kahamanoa. The sequence goes on from NW_020653855.1 coordinate 1,337,297, forward strand.
TTTGACAACTTTACAGGTTGAAGAAAACACTTGTTTGTGTCATTTATTTAGCATCTGGTTTGTTAAATAAAAATACGTAGTATATTTGTTTTTTCAAACAAACCAATGTTTCGGGCCCTTTACAGGTCCCATGGTCACGGTTGACGGGACCTGTAAAGGGACCGGAACGTTGGTTTGTTTGAAAAAACAAAAAAATGCGATTTAAACCCTGAAAAATAGTTTCATATCCTATGTGTAACAATCGCAAAACCTATGAACTCGAAAAATACGTAGTTTTTAAATATTTTTATTACACTTGTTATTAAAAACAATGGTATTTCTTGCAATGCTGCGGAGTATGAAATAGTATAAAATGGTATTAAAAAGCGAAATCTTAAAAAATTTAAATAGTACCGGTTGCCAGTTCACAGTCGATATGTGTATGTTAGTTAGGTTGAAAAGTTAATTAACTCTGTAATTGCGGTTATTTTTTAAACCTCGAATTCAACTGCGTCAAAATGTGATTGTCAAGATGTTATTCTCGTTATGTGGAGCTTATATTTAAACCCATATTTTTATTCCTGTATCGTCGACTCACGTGTTAAAGGTGCCGTGTGGACAGTCCCATATTTTTTTAAATATTAGACAACATCATTTAGGACGTAATACGTAGCGATCAAAATTACAGTATTAAAGAATGCAAGAATATCCTCTACGAATAAGTAGGTATATAAATAAATATTTTTGTAACAAACACATGTCAATTTTCGGTGGCAATACATAGAGTAAATAGATAATAGAAATACAAAGGTGCTATACGTATTTAGATATTATTTTAAAATTGTTAATCAATTATTCTAGACATATCTATGGATATGCCGGTCAACATGCTTGTAAGTGAAGAGGTCTTCACGTAGGCCCCATTCAGTATTCAACATGTTGGTGGAGCTGTTGACTCGCTCACCTCCCGTTGTGCATTGCACAACTAACGGTTGCCACCGCTAAGCCGTTGACTCTAAAGTCAATACCAAATTTTCGCTTCGACAGTGGCTTTTAAGGAACAAAAGTAGATAAAAAATGATAACGTTTCGACATAACGAGAATAAGTAAGTAAGCACGACAACAATGTCGGTTATGTATTACCAGTATAAGCTGATAAATGTCCTAAATCCATCTCATCAGTAGAAACCATCGATGGTTTCTAGATAAGTACTGTTTACAACTGTCACTTTGTAACCTGTGGCACTGTACTGCTACCTAAAAATATACAATCCTCCAAGGTTGTTACTATTTTACAAACATCGAGTGTATAACCAGAAATAGAGACGAAGTGTCATTTAATTTGTTTGGAAACTACTTTGCCAAATCATTATGGTAACAACTGCGCTCCGATTGGCCGATTTGCTGTTTTTTCCACACCACGTACCGAATGGAACAGTCCCCTATTGTTAGAGGTATTATCTTTATTACAATAAATACAGAATATTTTTGGAATATATGGAGACATACATACAGGTCAGTTGTTGGCGCTGTACTATTTCAGCTTTCTAATTTGTGATTTGAGCGTAAATGAGACTTGATATTTAAAAGTGATATAAGGCCCATTTGCCTGATGAGTTGCCAGGGATGGATAGCCCTTATGTCGTCTCTATTTCTGGTTATATAGTCGATTGTAGAAACAGTATTAAGATCTTAAGTCGAGTATCTTTATTAATAAATATCATTTCAGTGCTTGTGTACTTATTGATTACTTTCATTAAGACGACCTCGCGCAGTGGGCGCTCGATGAGGAGGCCCCGAGTTGGCTCCCGGTATGACCAATTTAGAATCGTTAATTTTCTAAATACATTGCTTGAGATGCGGGCGTTTCAAGTGGTCTTGTATAGGATTTTTCAACAAGAACTTTAACAATAAATTTATTGTATTAAAATTAAGGTTTGGCAATTATGAATGAAAAATTATATCTGATAAATGTCCACCACGACCACAGTTACAGATGTCGATTTTTACATCAAAGTTTTTAATCACTTTTTGACAAAATGGTGGGTCTATTTCGTTAATCACTGGCTGCAATCGATTCAATTGGCTCCGTATAGACTATCTTCTACATAACCCCAGAAAAAATAATCCAGCGGTGCTAAATCACATAATCGAGCTGGCCACTTAACAGCTGAATTTCGTGAAATTATGCGATCGGAAATTTGGTTTGCAATAAATTCATTGTTTCGGTGGTTGTGTGACTTGTGGCACCATCTTGTTAAAACCAAATGTTAGTGATATCCATATCATCAATTTTTATTGAGTTTTCAACATCTCTCGATAGCGTAATCCATATCGTAACCGCATTTCGAAAAACAAAAACGCCCAATGCCAACGGCACAAGTTACACAGCTACCGAAACAATGAAGTTATTGCATAGGGTTATTAGATATGTGTAGGGTTATTTGTAAATTACCAACAACCTTGCAGGACTACACTACTAACATCATAAAATAACAACTTGTTTCATGACTTTTGGCAAAACAAAATAAATTTACTAAACTTAAACTTCCAACGATCTAAGGTATTTTTTCTAAGTGTTCTAAATTTGTATTAATAATTATAACAAACTAGTGGAGTAATTTCACTAAAAAATATTTAATATCATTGTGGTGCAACATTGACAGCGACATCTCTAGCTGGTAGCTGTAAAGGTGCCTAACTGGGTGACGAAATGCTTTCATAGATTTCTCATAGATGGCGCTACGGCTCAAAAGTAGTTGAAAACCAGATACAAAGACCCGATAACAAGCACATTAAAGAATTCGTGAAGTCCGCTGGTTCGTTCCGTGGCTTTATTGGATAGCGTCTGGCACGGATAGCTAGAATACGTCGTTTCGAATCCGGCCGGGTCGAAGGAATTTCTACTAAGTGTTCGATCTTGGTATTAATAATTATAACTAGTGGAGTAATTTGACAAAAAATAATTGATTATTATGGTGGTGAAGTTCCCAACTTCCATGTTTTTATTGTAATAAATCTGACACTTTTTAGTATCTGTATCTGGCAGTAAGGTAGCAATTTCAAACGCGCGAGCATCCTCTCTGACGACCGTTTTGCATCGGTCTGGTGTATACGCAAACACTTTCTTTTGTTGATTGAACGATCTATTTAAATATTTTTATACGAAAGTAAAACTGGTGAATTATTAAAAGCATGAAACAAAAGTTGTTCTTTATAATGTTAGTAATATAGTCTTACGGGTGTGTTACAAATAATCCTGTATGGAAAATGTAGACATACACGATTAGTGGTGAATAGAGGTGCGCGTTTATACGAAAAGCATTTAAAAAGTCTGCTTTTTAAAGTAAGCACGCTTTTCATTTTAAGCGTAAACGTTGGTCACTGGTCAGTCTATGCGCTTAAATGTTTTCCTAAACGACTTTTTAACCGTCAAACTAAAGAACGTTTATGTGAAAAGCGCTTTTACAAGCACGGTTTTTAAACATGCGTTTTAACCTCAAAAAAATTCTCAAAACAAATAGCAGTTTTTTCCATTTCAACGGTTAACAACTACAAACAATAACAAACAAACAAAAATAAAAAAACTATGTTTTTGAACGCTTTTAAACGCCAATGAACAAAATGTTAACATAATAATGTTATGTCATAAATAAAAATATAACTCGTTTTTTTTTTTTCAAAAAACTTATCTTAAAACCTTTAGTGGTATACTCTTGAGTATCGCTATCAATACAACGTTGCAAGCTTTTTTTAACATAAAAGTCTATGCGCGTAAACGTTTTCTAAAGGATTTTGGCAGCTTCAAACTAAAAAGCGTTTAAAAAAGCATAACGTTTAAACGTTTAAAAAAATGAGCACTTTTCCCATCTCTAGTGGTGAATATGCTTAACATGTTGCCATGTTACTATAAAAATATTAACTAATTGTATAGCAGCTTATATACGCCCCGCTGGCGGGCATGGGTCACCTCTGTATAGAGTAATTATGTAATTATAATATTATTAATGAATGTAGAATAATTGTGTAAAATTATATAGAAGATAAATATTATTATTGTTATTTTTTAATGTATGTTTTCGGTTAATATAAGTCTCCGTAACTGAAATGTTATTACATTTTATTATTTACATGTAACATGTTCTATGCATTAAATGTAGTGAACATTTCTTGAATATAAAAATGAAAATATTTTTTTTATTACGAATATCAGTTTTTTAATTTCAAATACTGTTGTATTATTTCCGGTGGTTGTTGGTCATGAAAAATAGCGCCCCGTAAAAGTAGGTTGCTTGCTGTATATTTGTGAAAGTCGTGCTGTCCCTATTGTACTTCGAGGAATGGCCCATTTCGATGGAGAGTTACATACACGCAAGAACTAAAATCTCAAATGTTATACAAGATTCGCAAGTAACTTAATAGCCTCCTCGATTGTTTACACAGAGATAAATATAGTAAGGAGATTAATTTTTTCTTTTTTTTTAGATTTCTATAAACACAATCTCGTATGACATTTTTTCTATACGAGTATCGTACATATCAATTCGAACCGTTTTGAGTGCGAGAATTGCTCGACTTCAGTGATTACTCTAGTATTGACTACGGATAGATCAAACTTTTTTTTTTTCTAATTATTTATACAAAGATCTCGAAAGAGAGATTAGAACCAACGTCTTCCAGCATACCGTGACAGACGCTTTGCTAACTAAGCCACGGAACGAACTAGCGGATCTAACGAATTTTTCGTAGCCGCCATCTGTAAGAAATCTATGAAAGTTTTTCTTCACTCAGCCAGGTACCTTTATAGCTACCAGCAGCTAATTAGAGATGTCGTTTTAATAATTTGTAAGTTGATTGAATGTCAGGTTTGACAACCATGTCATGGTTGTCAAACCTGACATTCAATTATTTTTGTACAATTACTCTTTTGTATTAATACTTCTTTATTATTCTTTTTGCTTTAAAGTTCTGTTTACACGGAGATGTTTAATATTCAAAGGCGAGGTGATTGTCACTCACATGGAAGGGCAATAATAGCCAATGTATAGACGAGGAAAGTTTTTTATATTCCTTCGATAATCATATCTTCGAGACGGGAAACTCTCGTCATCTAAATGAGCCTTTATTCATCGGATTCAGATGCTTTCTCCATATATTTAAGACAATTAGTATTAAGCCGAACTGTTATGTAGTCGATTAGTGCTTCCAGTTATTTTATATGCAAAAGTGAAAAATAAAAATCCAAAACTTTGCCAAAACTTTATTACAGAAAGGTTGGTACCTACAAAAATAAATGCTAAATAATAACATAGATAATTATTTTCCATTAATTCCAATATTAATTATTAATTAAACTATAACATAATCGTAGAATGATGATAATATTATATATTAAATTGTGCATTATAGTAGTGTTGTAACCCAATAGCAAAACTATCGATAGTCTGTCAATAGTGTTGAGAAAAAATAACAATATCGATATCATAAACTGACAAACACTATTGATTATTACAAAGATTGATGAATGCAAGTGAAGCAAGAGTCGTTTGCCAGGATCTTACAAACTGGTGATCTATAGTGTCTGCCTAGCCAATGGGAATTCAAAGGCATGAGGCGCTTACTGATCGATTATACATATATAAGCAATACTATGCATAATATAGATGGGTTTATAGGGCGCGTTCAAATCAGCCGCTGTTAGTTAGTTAGTGTGTTAGTCACTTTTCATACGCTGCAGCGCGGCTAACAGCGGCTAATTTGAACGCGTCCTTATAGTGCATTCGCGTTAAAAATGTGTTCGAAATTTAAATTGACAAATCACAAAGCTTTAGTATGACGTGATGTGCAGTACGAAATTCGAACTGACCAATAACAGTACCGCACTTTAACGTGAATAGACTTTAGTTTGTGATTTTTTTATGTACATAAGCTAACATGTTTAGGTGCTACCAACGCGAACTGTCGCAGCGACACCTGATACTTACGACTTCAGCATTGACTTCTGTGGACTAGTTCATTACATCGCCATTACAGGCGTCATCGTGTGAGAACCGCCTTGGAGACAAATTAACAAGAAAAAAAAAACGCTGCTGAACTAACGCGCGCGTAATCTCGTGCGGTTATTGCGCCTAAACGGCTGTCTAAGCCAATTATTATTTAAGGGGTGTCAGCCAATGTGTGATTGGGCACAAACTGCAACGGGTGAACCAGCAACCCTGCCTGCTTCACACTCGAGCACACTTGCAAGGGAGTCTTCGTCTTTTTGCCGCTCCAATGGGCACTCAGGCGGGCACTGCGTCTGACCGGGGTCACAGTGTACTTGGCCGGTTCTTGGGACTGTCGGCTTCGGAAAAAAGCGGGTATTAGTATTTTTAACAAGGGTAAATATATGAGTGGAGACGATATCTATGGTTGTTAAATTAAATAGTATTTTTTTAATGGGACAGTATGGGGGCATCCGAAACCACAGATGATACATCTGATAATCCCGATGCAATTAACGATCATTTTCTAAATATCCCTGATGACAACTCTGTAAACGATGAGGTTCTTTCTTTTTATGACATACACAGGTTCGGTAGTTCTAACTTTGATTTAACTATTGTTGATGAAGACACGATATCCAAAATTATGCTTGGGATCAATTCTAATGGTGTGAGATGTGATGAAATTACTGTTGACATGGTTCTATTAACTCTACCTCACACAATTAAAGTTATCCACAAGATTTAAAGGACTTAAGGCCAATAAGCATTTTGCCATATCTTTGTAAAATATTGGAGTAGGTGGTTAGTTTATAATTAAATGGTTACTTGGAGTGTAACAATATACTTCCTGAGTACCAATCTGGTTTTAGAAAAGGACATAGCACTAATACAGCTCTTCTTGGTGTTATAGATGAAGTACTCGTGGCTCAAGATTCTGGTAGAGGTACAGTTCTGGTTCTTCTGGACTATTCTAGGGCATTTGACTCAATCAATATCAATTTATTGCTGTCAAAAAAAAGTTACTATGGCTTTAAGAGTACGGCCCGGGACTGGTTCCAAAGTTATATTTCTGCTCGCACTCAGCAATTTACATTGACTAGACGGTAGCTTTATGACGTCGACTTGTACGCAAGTAAACAGAGAAGTGCCCCATGGATCTATTTTGGGTCCTCTCTTATTCATTTTATATACATCTGATATCGTGAGCTGTTTTAGGTATTGCCGGTACCATCTTTATGCTGATGACTTACAGTTATACCTTTCTTTCTTTCCAAAGAATACCGCTGACGCCATCGCTAAGATCAATGATGACTTAAACCGTGTTACTGCATGGTCGGGTAATAAGTCTCTTGTATTGAACCCCACTAAGTCCAAATTCATAATTATGGGTTCCAAGAAACAGATTCAAGTTACAGAATTACATTTGCCCCAATTGAAGGTTTTGGGTGGATGTATTGAGTTGGTATCGGAGGTTCAGAATTTGGGTGTCATTATGGACAGTCGACTGCGCTTTGAGCAGCATTTAGCCAAAGTAGTACAGAACTGTCTTTTTAGGTTAAAGATTATTTAAAACATTCGTAGCTTCTTAAGTCTGGACTTACGCATTCACTTATGCGAATCTCTTTATACTCTCCAAACTTAATTACTGTATCGCTGCCCTCGGTCCGTGTCTTTAGGCAAGAACGCATAGACTACTGCAACGAGTGCAAAATACATGTGCACATTTCTGTTTTTCAATACCACCTCGAAGTCATGTGACACCTTTTTTAAATAAGTCTGACATGCTTGCGATGGGTAGGCGCGCTTTAAATTGCATCTGCCTGGATTGTTGTTTGATGTTGTTCAGTCTCACGTACCTTATTATTTGTATGAGAAACTCACTTGGTCATCCACAGTAAACTCTTGCATTGGAGCAAGGTTGACAAGGGTGTTTTTGCATGTAACCTCCCGGCATAGTACCGCTACATTTAGAGGGAGTTTCCGATACTTAGCCACTCGTTGTTGGAACAATATTCCTCCTGCTATCCGTAACAGCGTCACAAAAAGAACTTTCAAGCAGAAGCTGCAAGGGTGTCTTTTAAATATGCAAAAATTGGAAATGTGAGTGGAATGAAATTAAATTGGATTGAGTTAAATTGAATTGGAATGAATTGAATTGGTTAGAACTTGAATTGAATTAAAATGGTTTTGTTTTGGGTTTTCACGAGTGGCGTTCCTGTCCCTATAGGGTCCTGGCAGAATACCAGTATCGAAGCCGCGTCATATATTCTGAGTCAGCGCCTTTTCATTGCCATAACTTCCAAGGGAGATATTAGTAGAATATATTAATGTATTACGTCTAAGTTAATGTCTGTATCATGTGTCTATGTATGTATTTGTCATGGTGGTGAATAAACATTTTATCTATCTTTCTTTGTACAAGGAAATTATCTTAGGAACCATCAAGTCTTTTTTAGTGGAAACAATTTAGGCATAGTAAATGTTTTGGTCAAGCGTGAGTTTTATTAAATTTGACCAACTTCTGCTGGTCAATTTTTTTCTTCTGATACAATAACAAACTGAGCATTAAAAAAATACTCAATTTTATTCATTTTGTATGAAGACATATTTTTATGAAATTTGACCACTTTTTTCGTCCAATACAATGAAATGAACTACCTTATGAAACAGAGTCGATCAGCACTAAAAAAAAATGTTGGTCAATTGTATTCATTTTTACGGATTTCACTTGAACAAAAAATTTACTATGCCAAAATTGATTTCACAAAAAAAAAGACTTAATGGGTCATAAGTCAATTTCCTTGTATCTTCTACGGTTTCGGATTTCCCCATACTGTCCCATTTAATAAAAAAAACACTATAATTTCAAAACATTACATAGGCTCAGAATATCATAATTTTGGGCCAAAAAGCATAATGAATTGTCTTGTTTAATTATATTTTGTATCTACCCGAACGAAAAGAAATACTCACAGTTTAGCCTGCTGCACAGCAAATCGAATAAGCGTGCTTTTGAACACGTTTTTTATATCCAGCATTTTCGGGTCTGGTTGCCTGCGGCTGTTGCCCGAGTTGGGGCTTATTTTCAGCTGCATGAACTTATCCAGCAGTTGGTCCAGATTGGCCTCTACCACAGAACGCTGAAGGTGATTTAATTTTATGTTAAATATCGTTTATCAGTTTCTTTACAGGCAAAAAGTTAAAAAGGAAGAGGTTCTCAACGAATTGCGAACTTCCTCCTTTTTTGTTGTTGTACTGTTTACAACTGTTACTTGGTAAACTGTGGCACTGTACTGCTACCTAAAAATATATAATCCTCTAAGGTTGTTACTATTTTACAAACATCGAGTATATAACCAAAATAGAAACGAAATGTTATTTCGTTTAATTTTATTTGTTTGAAAACTATTTTGCCAAATTATTACGGTGACAACTGCGCTCTGATTGACCAGCCCGAATTCGAAACAATTGACGGGTGTCGTCAATTGTTTCACTTCAAAACGGCCAGTTTAACTTGAGCTTTACTATAATGGACGAAAATTGAAAAACGACATAATTTGATATTTAATTACCAAGTAATGTGATTCCGTTTGTTTTGTAATTAGATGTTTTGCTGTTTTTTTCCACACTACCGAAAGGAACAGCCCCCCATAGTTAGAGATATTAACTTTATTACAATAAATACAGAATATTTTTGGAATATACGTATACACAGGTCAGTTGTTGGCGCTGTACTATTTCAGCTTTCTAATTTGTTATTTCAGCGCAAACGAGAGTTGATATTTAAAAGTTATATCAGTACCATTCGACTGATGAGTTGCCAAGGATGGATGGCCCTTATTTCGTCTCTATTTCTGGTTATATACTCGATGTTTACAAATAACCTTCACAGTTGCTTGAAAATGAGGGGAGGGTTATTTGTAAACATCGAGTATTAAGTGGAATATTTATTACTTACCTCAGTTCCTTTAGCAATGGCTTCCTCCCAACACTCAACAGAGGAGGCTAGATCCCCTCTCCTCTCTTCGAGAGCCGCGCGGCACTCCCAGTAAGCTGCGTGGTCCGTCGCAGATGGGAACCGCTGTCGGATCGCACGCAGCCAACGGGCACATTGCTCCCAATCGAATCCCTGGGAGTTTTCAAAGGCTTATATTCTACACGTCTTATCATTTAAGTTTGTTTTGTTAAAATATTTGCTATAACATCTGCAGGTGACAGGTAAAGGACATTAACGAGCGTTTGCCAACTACGTCCGACTCAAACCAGGGGGTCTACTCTCGATCTCCGTCCGACATCCGTCCGAAACAATTACTGCCAAATAAGCAATATATAGGGCATAAAAATGGAAGTAAAATAATTTGCTACTTTGTGAAACCGGTGAAGGTGAAATCATAGAATTATTTTCATGATGTCAATTTTACCATCCACCCTCCCAGTGTGTGTGTTCACCGGCGACCGCGCACACATACAAGCCGTGCTATTACTTTGTACAGAGTTAACATGCTTCTCTTATTTTACTATGATTTAATCTTCCCTGAGTTCGCGGAGTAGCACTTGCAATTTGTTACTACTTATGTACTACCATTTTTATTAACATGGATAACGCTTGAATCTATTAACCATTAAAAATACTTTTACTCTTAAACACAAAAGAAGTTAATTTTAAATTCCATACCTCTTCCTTAACATCACAACTTGAAATAATCTGCAAAAGTTGAAACATTCTCAAAGGTATGCAAGTAAATATTTCAAAATGCAAGTTAATCAGAATCTTACCTCTCTAAGCAACTCGGTCAGATCACCCAGCGCTCCTAAAAGCAGGTCATCGACATGATGAACAGCTTCCGTAGAAGTCAAGGTGGTGTCACGTGTGTCGTTAAAGTCTACACTATCTGAGATACTAGCACATCTCCAGTTGTTATCGAAAACTTGCTTATCATTGGGTAAATCATTGCATTGACTCTGAAATTTAATTATTAATTATTGTTATGCATTCAGATGCTTTTTGTTAAGCCTTGATGCAAATCATCGAATACATAACCAGAAATAGAGCCGAACTGTCATTTAATTTGTTTGAAAACTATTCTGCCAAATAATTACAACTGCGGTCCGATTGGCCAGCCCGAATTCGAATCGACCAGTTTAACTTGAGCTTTGTTATAATGGACGAAAATTGAAAAATTACAAATTTAATTACCGATTTAACGCGATTCCGTTTGTTTAGTAATTAGATGTTTTGCTATTTTTCCCACACCACCGAATGGAACAGCCCCCATTGTTAGAGATATTATCTTTATTACAATAAATACAGAATATTTTTGGAATATACGGAGACGTACACACAGGTCAGTTGTTGGCGCCCTGTACCGTTTCAGTTTTCTAATTTGTGATTTCAGTGCAAACGAGAGTTGATATTTAAAAGTGATATAAGGCTCATTTACCCAACGAGTTGCCAGGGATGGATGGCTCTTTTTCGTCTCTGTTTCTGGTTGTATACTCATGACGCAAATACAGGAGAGGTGTAAAACGCTTATCGATGCCTTACTCAAACTCGTATCTTATAAAGAGTGATTATACAGGAGATGACAAAGCTTTCTATTTATTTTGATTTTCTTATCAAGGGTGTTAATTTGGATCTATTACTTTAAGAATAGGTGTGTGTGAATATGAAGGAAATGTGATGTGAAATCATCCTGCAAAATTTGTATATACAATCTATTTTTTGCATTTCAATAACTTTGTGCTTTAAGATACGATTTTGAGGAAGTAAGGCGACGTTATTAGACTGCGATTCCACCTGAGATGTGCAAGGTAGCTAGGCGGTGTGCGAGTAAAATATCCACCCATAGGATTTTCTTCATTTTTATACCCTTGCTGAGCGCAGGTCCGGTGGAAAAGTGTCTGTACGTACAATAAAGCGAGAGACGCGAGCGAATAATGAGTGCGAGATAGAAGTTGCCTCCGCTCACTCCACCACTGATCCGCCACTCATCCTCGCACTGCTCACTTACACACCGTTTCGCTACGCATCCCAACACCGCCTAACTACCTCGCACAGCTTTTGTGGAAACCATCATATCGTTTCCCAGCGCCGCTATATATCCTCGCAAATCTCTGGTGGAACCGCCGCCTAACACTAATCTATTTCAAGGGACACTAAGTCTTACTTAAGAAGAGTAGGAGGTACACTCTTTCCAACAAGAAAATAATCACCAAAAGCAGTTCACAAATGCCGGAGTCATCCCAGGACTATATTACTAACATCATAAACAACAACTTTTGTTCCAAGACTGTTAGTAATTCGTCACATTTTACTTTCATATAAAAATAAATATATTATTTAAATAGTTCTCTCCATTGACTTACAAATAAATGGACGACGGGTCTAATACAAAAACCACGAAAAAAATGTCCCAAGTCAACCTATTCGAAATTTAAATTGTACTGTCATCGCAGTATCGCGCTGTCAGTAGAACAAATGAAGACTAAAGCGGAGTTTGGCGCTCCGTATACGATTTTAGCGCCTTACAAGTGCGGACACTTTTTAGCGCGGACCCGACGTCCATATAATTGTAAGTCAATGGTTCTCTCGGTCAACGGTAATAACTCTGTGCAGGACGGGGGTGCGAAACGATGCGGAGGACGTTTACACGTTTTGAATTTACCTTACAAAAAAATGTCAGATAGTGCAACAAAAACTTGAAAGTTTATTTTTGGTAAATTTATTATGCCAGGCTTGGGGTTCCTCTGATGGACCGAATCCCTAACGAGCTCATACGTCAGAGAACTAAAGTGACCTACATAGCTCGCAAAATCAGTAAGCTTTAAGTGGCAGTGGGTCGGGCATATCTGCAGGACGGTTGATCGCCGATGGAGCAGACTTGTTCTGGAATGGCGACCACGTCAAGGAAAACGTAGTGTGGGCAGGGCGTTTCACGGCAAGATGGACGGACGACCTGAGCAAGGTGGCCGGCAGTGGCTGGATGCGGGCGGCATAAGGAGGTTTATGTCCAGCAGTGGATGGGTGTAAGCTGATGATGATGAAATTTATTGTTTTGTAAAAGGTCATGGAATAAAAGTTGTTGTTTATGACTTTAGTAATATAGTCCTGCGAGATTTTTAGCGTTTTATGATCATGTAGACTTAATGAATAAAATATCTTAACAGGGCATTAGAAAGGAGAAAACAGAGAATGTAGATTCTGCCACGAGGCGGATGTAACTCCTGTGCATTTCCTCACTCACTGCTGCCCTCTAAAGGGCGTACGAAGTTCAATACTGGGTAGGCACAGGCCACACCCAGAAGACATATAAACTGTAGGAGCCAGGAAAGTCCTTCAGTTCTTTAATGCTGTTAGCCTTGGCTCTGAACAATTAGTGGTGATCACAATAGATCAGCCAATGGTCGCAGTGACGAGTGACGCCACCCTAATAATAATAATGAATAAACAAAATTTATTACTTTACCTGTTCATTCATAATATCTGTAAAAGACTCATTATCACTGTCCGATTCTAATGGAACATTTTCTTTATCTTCATCCTCTTCAATGAAATCCGGGTCAAACTTTTCTTGCTCAAGATTCAAAGGTTTCATTTGTTGCTGAGCCATATGATGTATACCGAAACATTGCAAATGATGGTATGAGTCTAGAGATTTTCCACGTTTCTGTAACCAACTTTGGAGTCTCTTTTGTAGCTCTTCTGGTTTTGGCGTATTGAAGTTAAACGATGTTGCAAATTTAACCTTCTTACGTTCACTTTTAATCGCTGACACAATTTTATCTTCTTTGACAGAAGCGTCTTCATTGATTTCTTGTAAATGAGCTTTATCGAGCTTCTCCCCTATAGATGACCATTTGTGGATGCAATTTTTCAATTCAGCAGAACTAATACGCTTGAAATGTACAGCTGATATTGACCGTCTAACAGGTGGCTCAACTTTCTTGGGTTCAAACAATGTGTGACGCTTGTTCAGAATCAAACTAGAGGTCCTTATTACCTTCTTAAGGTAATTTGGATCGGTTTTAAGCTTATCTGTGTCTGAAATCTGTGGTTTTTGAGTTATTTTCGGTTGGTACAGTCGTTCAAATACAGATTGACGATTTGGGTTTACTTTAGATGTGCTCTGTACGACCGGTAGCATGCTCTTACGGGTATTTGAAAAGCTTTTGCGTGTGTCAGCTTTCGGTGGTTGTGATACTGTCATTTTAGGTGGCATCATACTTTTTCTCAGTGTAACATTTGTGTGATTCTGTGTTTTATTATCACCTTGACCATTTGTCACTTTACTGTCAACTTTATTATTCTGTTTTACATGTTTCGTTGTTCTGTCTGCAGTAGAAGACGTTGATGCAACAGATTTTTCATGATTGCTGCACATTTTTGCTATATTTGCTATGTTGGCGGCAATTTTATTGGTCTTGGGTGCTTCAGCTTTTTTTAAAACAGGTTTATCAATTTTCTGAACAATTTTTGAATCATTTTTTACATGTGTGGTTATACTTTTGGGTCTAGAAAGTTCTTTGATACGATCTGATTCATGTTTTCTTTCATTAGCAGTAGGAGCTGTGATAGGTTTTTTGGTTGTTCCATTGACATAAAAATTGTTTTTAACATGTACTCTGTTTTTTACCAAGCTGGTTTTCTTTATTTCAGTCGTGATTCGATTTGCAACAGATGTAGAATTTAGGAACGATGTGGATGGTTCATTTTTAGTATACTTTTTTAGATTTAGCTCTCTTAACTGTAAAAATAAAAGAAAAATTCTGTTCTCAAATTGCCTGGAAGACATTGCTACTCAATAATAAGGCCGCTTGTTGTAAATAAGGCAGCACTCAAGCTACACAGTGACGGATCCTGTTCAGTTGCACAAGAGCTTGAAGCTGCTGGACTATACATTATACTTACTCTGTGATACATTATTGTTTTGTGTTGTAATTGTAATTTTTATTGTGCAATAAAGAATAAATGAATGAAATACATTCAATAAATGGAATTTACCATATTGAAATGTCAAAGTATGTCATGTCCTATTTAAATTATATGTATGTATTATTTTTTCACATATACAATTTAAAAAATTCGAGTGAATTTCACTTATGCCCTCGTCATATTATAACTGCATATAATATTATTATATGCAGTTATAATTTTTTTTTCTAAGTTAAAAAAGAGTAATAAGCTATTTTTAAAAATGGCTGATTAAAATACCTACAATGTAAGTTCTGCATAGAACATGTGGTTATGTATTTATAACATAAATAAACTACTTCACATCAAATGAATATTTTAATTATTCTTTTTATCAGACAAAACTTAAAAAAATAATATATATGTACTTAAATATATGTGCTTAAGTATAATAAAAAAATTTAAGCACATTTATCTACAAATGTAGACTTTGCTACTTGTGCCTTTTTCTTCCAAAGGCAGAATTGTAGTTAGTGAGCTGATGAGCATGAAATAATTTAATATCGCACACCTCCTAGCCCCGCACTACGGAAAACCCTGTATTGCGACATTGACACACACACAAATTACACCAAAATTCACAAGAGAAATATATGTAGGTAAAATTTAGAATCAAACCTGGGTACTCTGCATGGCAGTTTAGCATGGTAACCGTTCGGCCATGGAGACAGTAGGTAATAATTATAAAACAGTACATTTAAAAGTTCTAATTAGTTTGTTTTAGAAAACAAAGCTTGTATACAAATAGACATGTACATTTAAGCATACAAACATATGGAAGGTACCACAGAATAATTAATACTGTAGAAGTGGTGAGTTAGCATCCGTTGAGTGCCAGCTATAGGTCTCGTAAGATTTTCCACTTCCACCATTTTTGCTTTGTATGGTATGGTTGTGTCGTCTTTTTGTCCAAATTCTTTAGATTCGTAGAAAAATGTCTTATTGTGCTGTTTTGGAGTGCATAGTGTAAAATTAGCCACACCAAAAATATTACTCATGGTGGTATTTCATATCATAGTAGTCTTATTTTAATCAATTTTCTGTTTATTGAAACATTTTTTTTGTTACAAGAAATGAAAGTAAAGCTTATACCCCATTTATACTTTTGCAATATGGTCGCTTCTTTTTTGGAGAACTAAATTAATAACTCCAATTAATTGTCATTCACCAATTAACCGCTAGATGGTACCACATTGGCACACCCTACACACAATTTCCGACAGAGAACACAGGCGGAGACTGTAAAACAGCACTATGCTGAGGCTTTATCCTTTTCATCACTCATAGCCATTGACTTACAAATAAATCGACAACGGGTCTAATACGAAAACCACGAAAAAAATGTCCCAAGTCAACCTATTTAAACGTAGTGACATGTAAAGGAATATGAAAAAGCTAAAACGTTAGATTTAAATTGTAATGTCATCGCAGTACTGTCTAATTTTGCTTGCCTCTGTATACGATTTTAACGCCCTATAAGTTCGGACACTTTTTAGCGCGGACCCGACGTCCATATAATTGTAAGTCAATGCTCATAGCTCATAATTTATTTGTACATAATATCGTGTGATGTTTTATATATGTGTGGGTGTGTTTGATGAACAAAGTCCTATTTAATTTAATTGAATGAAATTTCAATATAATATCAAAATTTTGTAACTCATAATAATAGGTGTTGATCTTTCAACAATATGCCAACAGGGTAAAGTTTAAATTATACTAACAATCCAGAATTTCTTATTTCTTTTTAAATTTGAAACTATGACCAATCAGTATCAAGATTTTGTAGTATTTCAAATTAGGTGTGGTCACAATGGTATTTAGACTTTGAATGAACAAGTTCCAATGTGACATTTACTAATGCATTGTTGACTTCAGTCATACTAGAATTGTTCCGTAGATAAAAGTATATGCTGGAAATATCATGAATGGTACTCGGTTAGATATAATACAAAATTTTACCTTATCAAGCCGTGCTTTCTCCCTAGCAACACGTTCTTCTCTCAGCCTGTTCAACCGTTCTTGTATCGACTCCATTTTTTATCTTAATTTGTACAATTTTCTTATAGGACTGAAAAATACAATGTCAAATTTCAGTTACTACAATAGACACGTTTAGTGGCTGACATTGAAATCACATTAGATGCTGTTAAAATTCAATGAGAAATTAGCATAAACTATAGCTTGTAGACGCAAAATTGACGTAAAAAACAGTGAATATTTTACAAGTTTTAACAAAACAATAACGGCGAATTCTTATATACAGAGCATGAAAACATAGTGATAACGTATTCCAATAAAAAGTTTGGGTAAATTATCACGACAAAAACAGAGAATTACCAGAAAATTGGAATCGCCTAAGAGATATATACAAATTAGAATTACACACAAATTAACTATATTAAATCACTTATTCACACAATACATATATTTGGCCAGCAATTTTACATCGAGAAAATGTTTAATACGAACAAAAGCACTATTTTTAGGGCGAATTAATCAAACAATCGTTAAACGTTTCGGTGTCCGACAAACAAAACGAATGACGGTTGAAAAACCGCCATTTCAAAATCAAACTTGACGTTCTTTGACTATGATGCGTTCATAAATATATTATGTCACAAAAGTGCATTGAGATAAATATCCAAAATTAAAACTATTTTTACAATTTATTAGATTGATTTCATTGGTCGTGATATGAGAGTCATGTAATTCGTGGTAATATTTCTCAATAGCTCAGTGGAATACATCACCATTTATCTATATCATTACAGACATTCGAAATAAACCATCATATCATCCGTTTATAAAGAATTTGGTAGAAATAAATCTTCTGGTAGTGGCAATAACGCAAAATCAAGTTAGCCAACAGAACGAGGTTATGTCATTCAGTTCAGTCCGTCATATTGGCAGTACTGCAAGTGTTAATGCCCGGGCGGTCACGAGTGCGACAGGGTTGTAATTTCAAGTTATTTCTGAATTAAATTGTGATTAATCTTTAATTGTAACCGATTCAGGTGAGTTGTGTTTATAATTAACTTTATTTTGTGTGATTTCATTTTTTTCTAGGGATGTAAAAGTGTATACGCGTGTTACAAGTAAAAAATAAAGTTGCCGTACCGGGTGTCGCGAAAACGAAAGATTTTTGCAGAACAGGTTTCTGTGATGCGGTTTTTTTAACTTTTTTTCTGTTTTAGCCGTAGCCCTGTATGTTAACTGCCTTAAATTAAATTTCCTACGGATATTAATCGTTCTAGTCTTTGAATTGCATTTTTGAAAAGTTTTTCGGAGATAATTGTTTTGAGAATTCACTTTTTTATAGATATTCGTAACAACTACATATTTTGTTTTTGTAATTCTTACGTAACTTAATAGATATTTAACTCTGTCTCTGGAAAACGAAAAATTAAATTGAAGGTATTTATAAAACAGAACATCGATAAATACAAAATTCCACCACAAGTATATTAGCTGATAAGTACAGTCGGCGTCGTAATTCCGTGGTCCATATTTCTATGGATTAAACATTTAATAAAGATTCTGTGTATTTACGTACGTATCTTTAAGTACTTAAACAATTCAGTATACCAAATTATCGACACAAATACCTATATGAAATTGTATTTACATGATTTATATTCAGTCCATAATGTCCCGATTAACGATCACGGAAACTTATCTTAGTTTCTTTTTAATGATTCTGTAATTGTAGAAACAATTAAGATATTATGAAAAACACTCGGTTGAACGACTTTACTTAGTTGACTATTTTCTTTATGACGAACAGATCATGCGCCTGGTGGAAAGAGACACGCCTGTCCATAACAGTTTTAAAGCCGCTCAGAGCTTATAAATTTTAAATCCCACCGCTAGAGCTTGTGAAAGAGTTCCTCCAGGGAAGTACTGCCACCTTACCTATTTCTGCCGATGCGGCAATGTGAGCATTTCTGTATTCCGGTTTTAGAGGGTAAGGTTGCTGGTGAAATTACAGCCACATGGGACTTGTCAACTTACGTCTCAAGGTGGCGAGATCAGCGGCAGTGCCCCTCAAATCTTGGCGATTTAAAGTTCTGAGTCCACTGAGGCACTGCAACCGCTGAGTCATGGACCCGATTACTATTTCTATACGGTTTAATATACGTTTACGTTGTAAAACTCAACCACATATTTACTTAGCATATAAACACTAAATGAAAGTAACATGTACACGATAGCCTTGGTCTGTAATCGCATTGTCAACAAACTTGTTTTCTTAATGTTATCTTTGGGGTTTTATTGCAAGCAATTATGCTCGCTAATTTCTAAAAATAAGGTTTAATTTACGTATTCGTCATCAGCGGGTTGAATTAATGCACATTGGTGTTCTCAATAGAATGAAATGTTTAGTTTTTTAATAGCAGTAGAGCTCTTTGTGAAAGAGAAGTACTGCCTCGGTTTGAAGGTCGAGGGCGCGTCGTATAATCGTGCAATTTAAAGTGTCGTGGCTTGCATATTTCAATGAGTTGTTCACATAAAGTACAACACGATTAATTCTTGTTCACGACTTTTTTGATGTTACGACGACAGACTGTCGTGACAATGGGAAGTACTAGAATAGATAAAAGCAGCGTCAAACAATTCTGTCGTGTCAATTAATAACGACACGATCTAGTCGGAACAGCTAGACACAATAGTCGTTTAACGATAAAATAAACGTCCACGACTTAGTCACAGTAGCAGATAGTCGTGATACGGGAACAGGCTAGACGCGACAGTCGTCCAACGATAAATAAAATGTTACGACAATGGGAGCACGCCCAAAGGCTCAACTCACACTGGCGCAGAGTCGAAGCGTCGCGACGCGTCCTGTTTTTCGCCTATAGCATATTCATTTCTATTTTCCCATTATTTAGGTACAAATTTGTGTTATGCAAATATGGAATTGCGCGTCGACGCGCCTTGGTTAATGTCGAGTTTCTCGCATGTGCGTTACTTGCGCGCAGTGAATGTTCAAAAGTCTCTGAATTGGTGCAGCACTGTGATCCGGGCGCACTAATGCGAGGGTCGTCTCGTAACGACTCGTGTCTCTTTGCGTTGTAGTTGAAAAACAGGACGCGACGCTTTGACTGTGCGCCAGTGTGAGTTGAGCATAAGGGTGCTGGTGTGACTGTAGGCACATGAGACTTGTTAACTTTGCAGCCATGCCTTAACGAAATGGTAAGGCAGAAGGTTCGTTCCACATAATTTATTTTACAAGAGGAAATGAAATGGCCCAAAGGGCCTATACACCTATATAATTTTATAGTAAACAACGTGAAGTTTCTAAACTCGCACACAATGACTGTCACAAGAAATGAGAGTGATGGTTTATGGGCACGTCCTTTCGTTTCAAGAATGTTCACGGGAGAGATGACAGAACGAAGTAATGTATGAATGAAAATTTTAAAAGAGGCCACAGCAGCGAGGCGTGAAAATTTTCCTTGGTAAAGCCGAAGCTTCAAGTTTTCAAAAAACAAAAAAAACACTTACTTTTGCAAAAATTCCTTTTTCTGTTAAAAAGGCGCTTGTCGACATTTAAACACAACACTTATTAGGACACAAGTAACTAGGTCACTTGAATTCAGAGGTATGCTTAGTCTACACATAAAATAACCATAGCTTATAGAGTAATTTTACATTTTAAGATGCCCGTAATGATACGAAAGTTTGTAAACAAACTCATGAATGCTAAGTGTTGCTATTTTAATTACCATGACCTTTTACATACATTCTTTAAGTAGTCCTATTAGATAGAAACACCCAATTATATATAGATACGTTTGTAACACTATTTATCGTTAAGATTTACAAAATAGAAATTAAGCATATTTGCTATTAATTTGCTATTATAATAATTTTGTTACATTATTTTAAGAAAGTTCTGCGTACGGCAACGATTCTAACATTAAAATAAATTAAATTATAATTTGTTGGAATAAGGTTTAAATTTAAGTGAACGCTATTCGACAATAACTCGAATTATTGCGGCTTCTCGTCCACCATTTCTTTCGATGTTTTATACCGGATTTTTGCGAATGTGTGCGTATATTTTGATGAGAGCGCGTAGATTTCATGAATGAAATAGAATTCGCAGATCCACCAGCTTACCTCGCGCTGATTGGTCGAGGTGCTTCGGGACAAGTTCGCGTTTAATAATGAATATTTTGAATAAATGTTTTTTAAGTGGTGGGGTACGCGCGCTGCCTCTGGTAATAGGTGCGCGGAATATTTTAGGCAAGCCGGTGGGAATCGAGTTATGTGGACGCTTCGCCACTGGGAGGCCAGGAACCGGAAATGAGAATGATGAAAAGGTGGAATGAAGGTGGTCAGCATCGTCACAACTTTATATTTCAAGCTCTGTGTAGCTGCAACTGTTATGCGTGAAAGACGAGGGTCGTATTCCAGAACTCTACTCAATACTCAAGTCAGGACTTGAGTATTGCAGTGAGCACTGAAAATCATACTCAAGGCCTTGCCATTAGGGTCGTATTTCCAGTGCTTGAAATCATACTCAAGTCTGCTCAAATCCTGGCTTGAGCATTGAGTAGAGTTCTGGAATACGACCCTGAGAGCGGGTGCGCCTCGGGCGCGTATCATGTCGGGACCGCGGCGGGTTTAATTCCGTGTACTTATATCACATTTCAAACAACACATCGAAAGCAGGCGCGAGACGGGCGCACGCGTCCGCGCTCGGTGTGTTGTCGTCCATATAAACACACGGAATTAGACCCGCCGCGGTCCCGACCCGAGTTGCACTCGACTCGCACCCGCTCTCTGTATGTTTCACAATTTTTGGGTTGGTCTCTCGCTTACCACGTGATGGGTGACATGCCTGTTCGTAATAATTGCAGTGCCACTCAGAGCTTTAAATTGCAAAGACCTGAGGGGCACTGCCACTGCGCCCGTCACCCTGAGACATAAGTTGACAAGTCCCACGTGTCTGTAATTTCACCAGCACCCTTTATCCTTCAAAACCGAACCGCAGTAATTCTCACATTACTGCTTGACAGCAGAAATAGGTAAGGTGGCAGTACTTCTCTGGACGTACTCTTTCATATGGAGCTCTACTGCTAGTATGTGTGGGAACTACAGTGTAAACCCTCCCATTGTGAGAGGAAACCTGTGACCGGCAGTGAGACTATATAGGCTAACTATTATTATTTCGACGACTTCTGTGGTTCAACGGTTTGTAATGTGGACACTGGATGAGTAGTAGTACAGTTTCCCGCGGTAGGGCCAATTTAGGAAATGATATTTTTAACCGACTTCAAAAAAGGCGGAGGATCTCAATTCGATAGCATTTTTCGACTGCTTTTTGTACACTCTAGAACACGTCAAGCTTGACACTTTATACTTTGGACCGTTTTTATAGTAAGCGGCATAGAGTTGGATTTAAGTCTTAAGTCGAGCTTGGCGTGCCCTTTGACCCTATACATACAAGAACAAAAAAAATCTTATCGCGTATGTTACGCGACAACTCTGGCATTTGTGAATCGATTTTGATTCTTTTTTTGCTGGAAAGAGAGTACTTTAGTATTGGGCCTATTTAAATTTGAAGAGAATATTCCACCTCTAAGGTTGGCAAACTGGGGGAAGAATGACTTTTGAGGTCGTTCCATTTTGGCAAACTATGATTTAAACATTTCCTTTACATTTAGTTTCTTAAATAAGTTAAATAAAGTTTTTAGTTTAATATAAGCATCAGAAGAAAGAAATTAAATTCATTTATTTGCACACCACAAATGACACCACACAAAAAATAAATAAAATAAACAAGTAAATCTAAAAATCAAAAGAAATAAACAACACAATGAAAATAAAATAAAATCATGCGAATATTGTGCAATATCTCGTAGTACCCTATAGTAGTCAGGCAATTGGTGTGATAGTCTGGCAAATTACCATTTGTGTTATAAGTAACGTAGAAAACCGACTAAAGCACTGTTACTTGACTCATGTTTACGTGTAAACAAAGCTTGCAACTCGTGTTAAATGAACAATAAACAAAATACTTTATTATTTCAGAAAAACAAAGCAAATATGATAATAATTAACTTAATAACTTAAAACTTTACCGTGCGGTGACGGATTAGAATACAATTCACCGCCCCTCTCTTCCCGTGGGTGTCGTAAGAGGCGACTAAGGGATATTGAGCAACCAGCTACTCCACTGGTGGTAGGGCTTGAAAACCCGCCTGGTTAGTGACCACCGTGCGCATGATGGAAAACCCGCCAAGTATTCGCTAGTCGGATGCGTTCCGGGATCAGTCAGCGTACAACCAGAGCCCGAGGGAACGCTGCCGCGACATTTGTGGTCTGTGGAGGCTTCCGCCGAACCAGTGCCAGGACAACTGCATTGACCCGCCGGCCAGGGAGACCCGTAGAAACGGTTGTTCCGCTGGCCGCCCGCGGTACAGTACAGGGGCCCAAGCGTGCTTAACCAGCTCGTGAGGCTGCCTCACCATGCCGCGCATAATCTCGGTGTGGTTCGTCGTGCCGGTTGGTGACCGGGAGGTGGGGTCCCGGCGGCCATTCCCGGGGGGGTTCGGGGGCCCTTCCGTCCGGCGGATCAGCGCAACTTGTCTGTAGGCAAGTCTCTGGGGAAGCAGGCCCCGCGATTTGACCGCTTGTGTCGCGGCACTGTTTTCTCGCTTCACGCCTCTTTTTCCCTCCAACATGTTAGCGCAAAGTACAAATTTCGGTCGTACAGCGGTGCACACCCCCACCACTAAAGCGCTCTTTAAGGTGGAGTTCACGAACATTCGAGGACTCCACAGTAACATCCACGCCGTCCATCAACATCTTGAGACGGCTCGACCAGAAATGCTGTTCCTTACGGAGACGCAAATACTCTGCCCGGCTGACAGCAGCTACTTGAATTACCCTGGCTATATGCTTGAAGAGTCCTTCAAAGCGAAAGCTGGGGTCTACTTGTTTGTCCGGGCAGATGTTTGCTGTCGCCGTCTGCGTCATTTGGAGGACCCCTCCTTCTCCATCCTTGGGGTACATGTTGACCTGGGCAGTCATTGCCGTGTCTACATCTACATGTGCCTCTACAGATCCCACCACGGCGACATGGAGACAACTCGTCTCATGGACCACCTTACTCGGGCGGCAGATGACGCGCAGGCGCAGTTTCCTACAGCGGAATTGGTGTTTTTAGGGGACTTCAATGCTCACCACGAGTCGTGGTTAAGTTCCTCTAAAACTGACCATGCTGGAAGAACTGCCCACACATTCGCTCTCACACACGATTTAACCCAACTGGTGAATCAGCCCACCCGGATTCCAGATAGGGTTGGTGACGCGCCCTCTTTGTTGGACCTTCTGCTGACGTCTCGCCCGGCTGGATATCGGGTGGTGGTCCAAGCCCCTCTGGGCACTTCGGATCACTGCTTGATATCCACTAAAGTGGCAACGTTACTGCCACCACCACCTACTGTGGCTAAACGCCGCATTTGGCATTATGCGTCGGCAGATTGGGACGGTATGCGGGACTATTTTGCATCCGTTCCCTGGCGGCAGCGCTGTTTTAGTGAGGTGGATCCAACAGCTAGCGCGACTGCCGTTGCTGATGAGATCTTAATCGGGATGGAATACTACATCCCGCATTCGGATCTCGTCAGTAAAGGGAGGCGCAACCGCTGGTTCAACCGCGAGTGTGCTGTGGCCGTTGAGAACAAACAGACTGCATACCGCGCTTGGATCAGGGGTCTAGCTTCAGACGATCCCAATACGAACTCACTTAAAACAGCCTACAATAATGCCACCAGGTCTTGCAAAAGAGCGTACATCAGAGCGGATGCTCAGCGCGTCGCACGAGTTGGCCAAGAACTCTTGACGCATCCCACAGGTAGTCGTAGCTACTGGCGTCTGGCCAGAGCCGTTGCGTCGAACTTCTGCCAGCCCTCGCTGCCACCGCTGAGATATTCTGACGGCAATCTAGCCCACAAGCCGCAAGATAAAGCCGACCTCTTGGCAAATCTGTTTGCGGCTAACTCCTGTCTCGACGACTGTAACGCACAGCCACCAACTCTACCTCACTGTGGCTACACGATGTCTGATATTCGTATCAGACAATGCGATGTGCGTACGCAGCTGCAGTCTCTCGACGTCCGGAAAGCTAGTGGTCCTGATGGTATCCCAGCGATTGTACTTAGGAATTGCGCAGCTGAGTTGACTCCCGTGCTAACGCGACTGTATCGTCTGTCGCTCTCTTCAGGTCGTGTGCCGGACTCTTGGAGAGAGGCTAATGTGCAACCAGTTCCCAAAAAAGGCGACCGATCAGACCCGCATAATTACCGTCCCATAGCCATTACTTCCATAATATGCAAGGTTTTAGAGCGGATCCTTAATAAACAACTGACCCAATACCTAGAAGATCACTCCATAATTAATGATCGGCAGTATGGGTTTCGTCCGAAACGATCAACGGGTGACCTTCTAGCGTACTTATCGCATATTTGGGGTGAGGCTATAGACAAACGTGGCGAATCGTTGGCTGTTAGCCTCGATATAGCCAAAGCGTTCGATCGGGTCTGGCACAAAGCTCTTCTCTCCAAGCTCCCGGCGTACGGTTTGCCAGCCCAGTTATGCAGCTGGATTGCCGATTTCCTTCGTGAGCGGAGAATTCGCGTCGTTTCTGACGGCAGCATTTCGAGGTTCGTGAATGTGAACGCCGGCGTACCGCAGGGATCCGTCCTATCTCCCACGCTTTTCCTTCTGCATATCAATGATATGCTTCCACTTGGGAATATTCATTGTTATGCAGATGATAGCACTGTTCATGGGGGATATCATGGATTCCCCGCAGCTGGGCGCGCCGATACTGACAGAGAGCGATCTGATCTTGTCGTTGAGCTCAATAGGATATTGGACCTCATATCTGCATGGGGATCCAGTAATCTTGTTGAGTTCAACGCCAAGAAAACACAGGTTTGCGCGTTAACAACAAAATTGTCGCCGTTCCTTCCCATGCCTTCTCTGATGAGCACAGCACTTTCACCTCGGAGCAGTTTCACCTTGCTCGGTATGGAAATCTGCTGTGATTTGAATCCAAGGAGCTACATCGAATCTGTGATCAAAACAGCCTCACGGAAACTCGGAGTCCTGAACAAGGTGCGACGTTTTTTCACGCCGGACCAGTTATGCCTGCTGTACAAAACACAGGTCCGGTCTTGCGTTGAGTATTGTTCGCACTTGTGGGACGGCTCCGCCAAGTACCTACTCGATGCCTTGGATAAATTACAGCGTCGTGCTACTAGAATTATAGGCGACGAAGAGGTCTCATCACGCCTTGAACCTCTGCAACTGCGTAGAGATGTTGCATCGCTTAGCGCCTTTTACCGCATGTACCATGGTGAGTGCTCTGAGGAGCTGTTCAACCTCATCCCCCCTTCCCCGTTCCTGCTCAGAAGCACGCGTGCTGGCCTTCGTAGTCACCGTTTCACTACCTGCCGCATTCCATCGCGTACTAAAAGGTTCAGTGGCTCCTTTCTCTGCCGCACGGTTGACAAATGGAACTCCCTTCCGGCACATGTCTTCCCTCCCTCTTATGATATGGGGTCCTTCAAACGAGGCGTGAAGAGGCATATTGTAGGCAGGCAGGGTGGAGGCGGCTAGTGCAGTGAGGATTCCATCGCTGCACTAGGTTCCTTCGCGTTTGGATACCACTTTCCACTTAACATCAGGTGGAGTGGAGTCATTTGCCTGTCAGGTATAATATACAAAGTCGAGGTAAAATCAAAAAAAAAAAAAACTATTATTTGTTGCCTTTGCTTTTTACTTGCTGTTTACAACCATGACGTCGACTGAAGTAAACCTCGTGCGTCTATTAATATGAACTTTCCAGTAGGCAAATAAAAAGGTAATTACTAGAAATAATTAAATGACAATCTATGATTGTACCTCGACTATGTAACAGTAGAGCTCCTTGTGGAAGAGTTCCTCCAGGGAAGTTCTGCCACCTTACCTATTTCTGCCGCCGAGCAGTAATGCCTGCGTTTATGCATTCCGATTTTGAAGGGTCATGCTCTGGCCACACAGAGGCGGCCGCTGAAGCGTTCCGGGCGCGGGAATTTTTGTAATGTACGAATTATCGTTCATATGAACCTTGCTACACTGAAACTCCCCAGCCAACTTGCGGAGGGCCCGGCCCGGACGCCCGCCGTACCTTGACCTTACCAGGGTCCCGTAGTCTCCCCGGAACTCCCTCCCTCCGGGAAATCTCTCGGGTCAGTATCTACTGATAAATATTTTTCTGAATCAATTCGACTGTATTTTTTTGTCCCTATCTAGGGAACACCTCGAGTTCAGTTTCGCGTGTGGATACAGTGAGAGTGGTTTGTGGGAAGAAAGTGAGTGACAATGGTAACGCCATAACAAATAGCGATAAAGGTAGTGGTCGTCGACAGCGGAAGAGAGTAGAGAGATATGTCTGCTCTTAAAACTGTCATCTGCCGCCATCCAGTCAACCCGTAACCATAGAGCGTGCAACCGTTCCGAAATATCGGGAAAATAAAAAGAAGTCATACCGTGGTAAGAAGCCTGAAATGATAATAATTTAGTGAATAACAACAAAAGCCTTAAAATCTGTATAAAAAAATACAGTCCAATTGAGAACCTCCTCCTTTTATAAAGACGGGTAAAAAGGGGGTTCCGTTCAAAAACTTAGTTACGAGATTTCGAAATTTAGCCGACGACGAACGCATGGACAGAATATGTCTAACGCTGTCAATTTATTTTCATGACGTACACTACTTATCTCTACACGCGACGGCCTATCACGCACGCCAACACTATAGTAGCGCCTTCAACATCAAAGTTTATCTATTTTTAGTTTTTTTTTTTACTTTTTATCTATTCGCGCGAATGCCATATGTATTCGTGTATGAAGACATTGTATCGCGTAGATACATTTATATATCTCACTAAGAATGTATATCCAAAAGTATACGACGTTTGACAATTTGGGCCGTTATTATGTTAAACGTAGTGTTGAATTTTTATTTTGAGACAAAAAAAAGGAAGAGGGTCCCAATTCGTCAGTGTGTCGCAGGCCCCGTGTGAGACCTGCCATTTTACCTTACGTGAGAGGTGTTACAGACAAGATCGGAAGAGTCCTCAGGCGTGAATCTATCAAGACCTATTTCAAGCCCCTGAGGAAGATTTCTCAGTTCCTGTTCCAGTACAGGATGCTTGTTTACATGCTTGACTGTAAGTGCGGTCTCTCTTATATTGGACAAACGAAGTGAAGTATTTGTACCCGCGTCAAAGAACATATAGCTGATGTCAAACACCGTCGCGTAAACAAGTCTGCAGTCTGCGAGCATGTCATGGATAAACTACACATTCAATGAAGTTTGACAAACCCCAGGTCCTTGCAAAAGAAGTCCGTTATCTACTTAGGATGCTGCGAGAGGCCATTGAAATTAAAAAACATCCTAATTTCAACAGGGAAGATGGTTTCTCAGTACCACCAGTTTGGGATCCAGTATTTCCTCTGATGAAAAATCCCAAACAGACATAAGACTGCAGTACTAATTAATATGTTTTAGTTTATTCTAATTTCTATTAATAATTAATAATAAGTTGAACTTAATAAAAATTCATTCACTAAAATAATTTGTAAAACCTAATGTAGCGTAAATTGGAATGTTTTCTTGGTAAAATT
Source organism: Hyposmocoma kahamanoa (assembly GCF_003589595.1). NCBI lineage: Eukaryota > Metazoa > Arthropoda > Insecta > Lepidoptera > Cosmopterigidae > Hyposmocoma > Hyposmocoma kahamanoa. The sequence continues at coordinate 1,365,924 of NW_020653855.1, forward strand.
AATATTAAGCTATTTAATTAATAACTATTGTAACTATAGTGAAAAAATAGGGTGGTTTGCATTAATATTAGACATAACTGATTGAAGACTGTACCACCTCAGTCAACCGTGACCATGGGACCTGTAAAGGGCCCGAAACGTCGGTTTGTTTGAAAAAACAAATATAAGCGATTTAAATCCAGAAAAATAGTTTAATCTTCCTATGTGTTTTTTTTGTATGTATGTTACGCGATAACTCCGGCATTTCTGAACCGATTTTGATGATTCTTTTTTTGTTGGAAAGAGGGTATCTCAGTAGTGGTCCCAGGTAAATTTGACGAAAATATTCCACCTCTAAGGGTGACAAACTGGGGATGAATCACTTTTGAAGTCAGTTTTTTAGTACTCTGTTCTCTCTACTGAGATTATATAAGATACTACTCGTTCACTGTGCTGAGTTCCCTGAGAAAAAGGAGCAAGAAACTCTAGGGATTGCTCTTTTCAAATGAACTGAAATGCTTTGAAATCATATTTTTGTTCAATCTTGATTAATGTCGTCTTTCCATACATCTTTGTCTAGCACGTTCAATTTCGTAATATGTCTTTTCAATTAAAATATTTTGCATTACGTTATTCCTGTAATGATAGTTGCTAGCTTGTATATGTTAATAAATAAATAAATTAAATAAAACTTAAGAAGTGATAATCGTAATATGTGCTCCGGAATCTTATTGTAAAAACGTATACAGTTTCCCATAAAAGAATCTTTTACCTTAGTTAAACGATTTCGTGGTATCATGAGTTTGTACTTAGTTCTCAGGTTAATATTACGGACATCTTCTTTCTTAATAACATTATATAATTACTTTTACCGGCATACAAAATATTTGAGTAAACTGTGATGCCACAGTCATGTTACCAGTCTCTTTAAACTTTTCTTTGAACACAGAACGAACCACTCGTTTTTGCATCACAAATATGGTTTGTATGTCTGCCGCTTTACCCCACATGAGAATCCCCTAGAACGTTGTTTTTTCTTTTTATTTTATAATACTCAGTGAAGGGACGAATAAGGCGACAAGTCCCATGTGCCTGTAATTATCCAGCACCCTTACCGTTCTGAACTGGAACGCAGTAATGCTCGCATTACTGCTTGGCGGCAGATATAGGTAAGGTGGCAGTACTTCCCTGGATAACTTTTTCACAAGGTGCTCTATTGCAATAAAATTCCATTATACGGTGGAGGCAACTAAAGTAAAATAGTCTAGCGGCAAGTTCTCCAAGTGTTTGCGAATGGTGACATTAAATTATGTTATCTCGTAAGATAATTACTTTGTTAAATTAAGAATTATGTTTTATCCACTTGTTCGTCCCGTCACTTGATATATAAACAATAAAAAATGTTTTTTTTTCTTTTTATCTAATTCCATATTAAGAACGTTTAATATACAGATTGTGTCCTATATTTAATGCTGGTATATACAGAATTCTTTAACCATATATATAATCTTTTACATAACGTAGTTGCACACACAAATCATGTTAATGATTACCAAACTCAACAAACAAAGTGAAAGCTGTCGATTTTTTTTTAATATAATTCAAATGCAAATATTACCGATGACTTTGAAATGTTCCAAGTTATTTATGTACTAGTACTAATTAGATAAATATACATATAGAGGTGGTCTTGAATTGAGAGATGATCTACGTAGTTTAATGTTTATAATATTGAGCTTTAAATCGCAAAGATCTTAGGGACACTACCACTGCGCCCATCACCCTGAGACACAAGTTGACAAGTCCCATGTGCCTGTAATTTCAAAACCGGACGCAGTAATGTTCCATTGCTACTTGGAGCTCTACTGCTACTAAAAGATCTGATGGGCACTGGTATGGCCCTCGTCACTCTGAGACAATTAAAAAACATATAGCAGGAGAGGAAAGAGATGGCCAAATAGTAGCAGTAGAGCTCCTTGTGAAAGAGTTCGTCCAGGGTAGTACTATCTTACCTATTTCTGCCGCCAAGCGTAATGTAAACATTACTATGTTCCGGTTTTGAAGGGTAAGGGTGCTGGTGATATTACAGGCACATGGGTTTTGTCAACTTACGTCTCAGGGTGACGGGTGCAGTGGCAGTGCCCCTTAGAGCTTTGCGATTTAAAGTGGCACTGCAAATGTTATGGACAGGCGTGTAGCTTAGCCATCAGGCATACAACTTGTTCGTCCCGTCACTTGATGTTATAAAAAAAATATTAATAATCACTTCAAGCAATTCCGTCGCACACTTTCACTATACACTTCATGGCCTTTTCCCATAAGGATAAGCAGATAGCCTTCTACTTGCTACGGTCCTGACTCACATCTTTCGTCTCATCACCACGCATCAGTGCTTTCGTTAAATTAATGAGAAAAGTGCCATCGGAGACCAGTCGCTGACCTCAATCCTGAGGTTTTGCATAGTGATGTGGCTGCATTTACATCTTCACAGTTGCGCACGCGTTTGTTAGTCACGCGCACGATCTAACGATGTACAAAATCGGAGATTTGTACTGGCTAACCACGTATTCGACTCGGCGGTCCGAAGGACTTTTCTACGGAGATGATAGTTAAGTTTTTAAGTCTTCACAGAGAATGTTTTAGGTTTTTTAAAGAGCTAAAAAGTTTCAGGACAATTTCGAGATTGTCTTTTGATCCCGTCATAGACACGGACAATTGCTGACAGAGGACAATTCGCCCGTTTGACAGAATAATGTGTTATCTCTAAAAACTTCAGATGTATAAATAACACGTGTTCTGGGAAGTTTTCGTAGCGATGTTTGCGTCGTAAGTGCAAGTAAATATAATAGTTGCAATTAATATAAAAATTAAACCAGAAAAATAAGAGAAACTGAAATAAGAAAATGTTACGATTACATTAAGAAATGGATAGACCAGAGGTATGTGAATATCACGACATAAAAGAAAAATGTTTGTACAGTCAAGAGCAAATCGAGCTTGACATTCTGGACCGTTTCTAATCGCAAGCGGCATAGAAATGAATTTCAATATTAAGAGTCGATGTTACCTCAGGTCGAATTAAATTTTTTTCCTTACTAATACGGTTCACTTTGCTTGGGTCGAGCGGCAGGCTTTATTTGAGAATGATTTTTTTGTACAAACGAAATTAAAATAATTTGAAAAATGTATATTGTATAGGTATTATACGTGTTCTATTTAATTCAATTGATATAAAAAAATCATTGGTATGTATATATAAAGTACCTATTGAATACAGAGGGTTTCTTGTAAAATTTCGAGGTTAGTTTGGGTTTTTTTTATCATGTTTTGACGCCGTTTGCTAATTAGCGTATGTCGTCAATTTTACTATATATTTTTTACAAAGTGATGCTACACTTTCAGGGTTATTAGGAATCAACCACAACTATTGGAGGTCGTATAGACTAAGTGCCAAGCTTGACGAGTTCTTGACATTGTACTTCATATTGTGATCACAAAAAGGGGAGGTTAGGTCAAAAAACAAACCAATCAGATGGCCAGTTCGTAGGATCAGCCCCATATCTTTCTACATAAGTTTTGTTCGCTACGCGGCCGGAGGGTCCGGAAGATATCTAGGCCATCTTCTACTAGCTCTCCGGGCTAGTGACGGAGATGCCAGTCGCAGTGTCCTGCGACAATGTCCCGACATAGCTACCGGGCAACTTACGTATCCCGCGCGTCTCTTACCCAAGTCCGGGTCCGCCAGAGACGCCCGTGAAGGCGTATGACTGGCGGAGGGCTTGGCCCGGACGCCCGCCGTACCCTGGTCTTGCCGTCGAGCCCGTAGTCTCTCCGGAAAACCCTATTTCTCGTGTCGGTAGATAGGGACGGTTCGTAGGACCAAAGTTTAAAGCGTTTTTTTCTTTTTGGAGACGCTTCAAGCAGCAGTAAATAACTACAAGCGATTCTTAGCAGAATTCCATAGCCAGTATAATTAACATACTAACAGTAAGTTGCATTCGTTAGTCACGATCTATTGGTACGAGACGAGCGTAGTGATTGATCTGATCCATTGCAAATGCGGAATACGTGAGTATTTTAATCGGTTTCAAATAACTAAGATTTGTGTCCTAAATTAAGACAGGTGGCTGAAATATATAATGACGGTTGCACGCATATAAAAAAATATATAAAAAAATATATACACTATTTCATTAAGAAACAAGATATCCATAATGTTAACCTTAGAACAAAGTCCAAACTCATGGTACCACGATTTCGTTTAACTAAAGTAAACGATTATTTTATGAGGAACTGTATACGTTTTTACAATAAGGTTCAGGAGAATATATTAAGATTATCATTTCGTAAGTTTAAAACTTACATTAAAAGTGTTATAATTGAAAAGTCGTATTACAAAATTGAACAGTATGTGTTAAATAAAGATGTATGGAAAGGTAACAAGAGTCTAGATTCCACACAATTATGGTTCGACGTGTATTTCATAACATTTAAGTTTATTTGAAAAGAGCAATCCCTAAAGTTTCTTGCTCGTTCTTCTCAGGGAGGTCAACGTAGTGAACGTGCAGTAGCTTGAAAAATGACGTGTTCAAGTATAAAAAATTTACCTATGGAATAAATTGCATGATTTCTGTATTTGTGTCCGAGTGGTCAAGTCAAAGTATATATAATAATCTTTATTTCACAGTAGAAATAGGAAAGATGCAGTACTTTCGTGGAGGAACTCTTTAACAAGGAGCTCTACTGCTATCTCCCAACTTATGTCTCAAGGTGACGGGCGCAGTAGGATTGTCCTTCATATCAAGGCAACCGTAACGGGAAGTACGGGTGCCTACAGCTCCGGGTTCTATCTGGAAAATAAAGAGGGTGCTGTACGTGCACCTAGGGCGGCTCACCCAATGCCTTTTGAACCGTGTGAAGTCGTATAATCACTGGGAATCGTAAATCGAATTTGTTCTGTTAACAGAACAAATGGGAAAAAAATGCCAGTACTTCTATCAACAGTACGGTATAACAGAACTAGTGGTTATAATCGTACAGAACCGACGAAACTACAGGGAATCGTAAATCCGAAAAGTAACAGTAGTCTTGTCAACAGAACTAGTAGGAGTAGAGGGTACAAACGGGTTGATCTAGGGTCAAGACCTGACTGAGAAGGTCCCTGTTCGGGCTTGCTCGCACAGATTATAGTGCCCTTTCCGCATAACCAAGAGGTTGATGGGACAAGTCACTATAAACAAAATTTATGTAGAATGTATGGGGCTTGCCCCTCAGATCGTTGCAATTTAAAGCTCTGAGTTGCCCTGGGGTAGGCGTGGTGCTAACTAAGACCTTATTACGTATGGTACAACATTTCAGTAATAAAGTCGATACTCGAAATGATTCACGTACGAGTAGTATTAGGCAGTTATTGTACGTGGTACATATGTATGACGAATCAATTTCGTACTCTTTGCGGTGAATCATGTTCATACTAGTTTTGTTATTTATACACACATTTAATGTACTATTTCTACCGTGCTTATGTTTATTTATTTATTTAAGAGCCATCCATCCCTGGCAACTCAACAGGCAAATGGGCCTTATGTCACTTTTAAAATATCGGGTTTTGAACCAAATCGAATTACTTTAAAGACCGACCAGGCAACAAGTCCATGTTGATGTTGGCTGTACACTTGTACACGTAAAATATTTTCTTCACGCACAAGACACTAGGTGTCACAATAATAATTTATTATACAATCACATCCTCTCATTGTTGTCAATGAGGCTTGGGTCATTGTTTAGCCCTAACATCTAATTTGATGACCTAAAGTCTTTATTTTAATAATCCTTTGTTTTGTTTAGGTATTGTTCTTTAGGGACTGACTACGACATTTAAAAACTGCTTTTTTGGGACAATTTTCCTGTTATTCCAGACGTTATGGTCACGAAGACGCATCACCAATATTTGAAATATAATTTTGAAAAACAGTGTACAAACTTACTCCATAAAGTCAAATCACTATCTGTAGCGGTAGAGGTTCTTGTGATAGAGTTCGTCCAGGGAAGTACTGCCAATTGACGTATTTCTGCCGCCAAGCAGTAATATGAGCATTACTGCGTTCCGATTGTAAAGGGTGCTGGTGAAATTACACGCACGTGGGACTTGTCAACTTAGATCTCAAAATAACAGGCGTAGTGCAGTGCTCCTGAGATCTTTGTGTTTTAAAGTTCTGAGTGGCACTGCAACTGTTATGGACAGGCGTGTCGCTTGCCAACAGGCGCACGACATGTTCGACCCGTCCGCCCGTTAAATCCGGTGGTCTAGCCATTGAAATGTCAAAAATCATTACTTATATCCAACCCAATTTCTTTATAAATGGCTCCATCGATTTTCACAATGATTCTACCCATGTCAGGGTTGAAAAAGACATTTGCGTTGGTGCGACTATGTACGGTTGCATAGCCGGAGATCCGTCGCGGACGATGAGAATCTCACAAAACAAAAGCACAAATTAAACATTCACATCACATGCATATATAAAAAATAAAATAACAGGGGGAATGGGTTTATAGATACAAAATATTATACTGTAACTACATATTTGACAGAAAATAGTTTCTAATAGACAAGTGAGTGTGTACGCGTTATTAAAAATTAAACCCAACCCAATCAACGGGTTTTAACCGGGGTTTATACCCAAAGCGCCGAGTTTAAATCCATTTCTGCCCAAACAGTTACGGTAATTAAAAAATAAATGGTTATGGTAAATTTCGATGTAAAAAATCTTTTTCAGACGATAAAAAGACAATTCCACACAATACCCACCATGCAGTCCTGTTTATTATTATATTTATTGTACTTCGGAATACCATCTATTTAACTTTTGACATATGCATGCCTCCGAAGTTACGTAATTATTAACAATAGACAAAAAATGCAATACTGCCTGGACTCTTTTATTTTTTAATTTTTGTTAAAGCGACGTGTTCTTTAGCTCCGATATTTATGGAGCCAAAAGATTATGTATGTTACGAACATTGACTTACAAATAAATGGACGACGGGTCTAATACAAAAACCACGAAAAAAATGTCCCAAGTCAACCTATTCGAAATTTAAATTGTAATGTCATCGCAGTATCGCGCTGTCAGTCGAACAAATGAAGACTAAAGCGGAGTTTGGCGCTCTGTATACGATTTTAGCGCCTTACACGTGCGGACACTTTTTAGCGCGGACCCGACGTCCATATAATTGTAAGTCAATGGTTACGAAGATTATTCAAGTTGCTAAATTTTGGTACCTGTCTAATAAATAATGATGAAATGAAATAAATAATATGTGTAATAATGAATCCTCGGATTCTTCTCCGTATGAACGGGAATCATCATTTGAATCGTCATTAACATTCTTGAGTACACAAATTGTCAAATGCAACATCACGATCCCAATGACACAATATCTTCTTTTTTGAATCCGCTCACATTCACGATTAAAACTTCTTCATAAATAAAATCGATTGTAATAAAAAATCGAATTAGAAACGCATTAGGACATCACTAATTGGTTGGAATTCGGCTGTCAAAAGTTAAACAAATGGTTGGACGGAGTATAAGAATGCACATTACGACTCGATTTTTACGTAAATCTATTTAAGTGCATACGATCTAACGATTTTTTCTATCGATTTGTTTTAATGCACTTTTCAAGGGAACCAATTCAATGGAAAGGCAAATCGAATATTGTAGATCAGAAAGCAATAAACATTTTGTAATAATATCATTAAGAGGGAGCATGCCAAAAAAGTTTTGACGTTGGCTCCGCCCAAATTTGTGAAACAAATATATGCCTGAAGTTCGCGTGACATGCGACAGGAGATGTTAAATTTTTCGCATCAAAACATTGACTTACAAATAAATGGACGACGGGTCTAATACAAAAACCACGAAAAAAATGTCCCAAGTCAACCTATTCGAAATTTGAATTGTAATGTCATCGCAGTATCGCGCTGTCAGTCGAACAAATGAAGACTAAAGCGGAGTTTGGCGCTCTGTATACGATTTTAGCGCCTTACAAGTGCGGACACTTTTTAGCGCGGACCCGACGTCCATATAATTGTAAGTCAATGCATCAAAAGTACCAAATTCGTTTTAGCGGAATAACTCTAAAAGTAAAGGGATTAAAAAAAAATCCGTAGTGATAGTTCTCGATCATGCATAAATATAATTAATTATCTAATTTTTGTCCTAATAACCTGTAGCATTTCGAGGATGAATCGAAAAAATGTGAATATTAGAGGTCATTTCGTGATTTTTATCTATCGAGGAAACTTTATTGTTTTATGTTTCTGATTAATGTCTATGCTTGAATATATCGTGTAGTTACTCATACAATATTTTATTTTTAACTTTAAACTGGATATACCCCTCTAAAATCAAATCGAAGAAAAGGAATTTTTCCTCTGCTCCCTCTTAAATTTGTACTAAACTTGATTTACAACAAATTTTGGGCATTAATAAGTTTTAACCCGATTTAAAACCGGCATTAACAAAGCGCCGGGTTAAAACACGCGTGCTTGCCCAACTCTGCAAAGACGTAATGGCAGCGACAACACCTCGCTTAGTGGGTAGAAAGCATGCTTTCCATGCAGGAGGTCCAAGTACGAGCTCCAGCGGGGGGGCCAACAATCATATGCTGTTTTATTTACTATTATCACTTGCTATAACGACAAATTAAATGTAAACATATTCAAAGACGGTTTATAACTATGGTTTTCGAAGTTTGTGAAGTCCTCATCCTCCCATTGAACTATTGTGAAATTTTAGTAGTAGTAGACCTCCTTGTGAAAGAGTTCGTCTATGGAAGTACTGCCACCTTAGCTATTTCTGTCGCCAAGCAGTAATGTTACTATTACTGTTTTTCGGTTTTGAAGGGTAAGGGTGCAGAGGAAATTACAGGCACATGGGACTTATCAACCTATGTCTCAGGGTGACAAGCGCAATGGCAGTGCAGATCTTTGCGATTTAAAGCTCCGCAAAGCAATTGTTATGGACAAGCGTGTAGCTTTAGCATCAGGCGCACGACTTATTTGTCTTGTCACTTGATATGATAAAAAAAATCATCAAAAACGAAAATTAAAAATGTTACATTTGAAATCGTCACATTAATTAAGAGTCTTCTTACTAATACGGTTAATTTTGCTTAAGTCCAGCGGCAAGCACACTGGCTTTATTTCAGAATTTCTTTTTTTACAAACGAAATTAAACCCATTTAAAAATGTATATCGTATACCACACATGTTCTATTTAGTTTAGTTTTTAGAAAGAAAAATCATTGGTATATGTAAAGTACCTATTGAATACAACGGTTTTCTTGTAAAATTTCGAAGTGATTTTGTGTTTTTTTTTTCTATTGTTAAAATGTTTAGGAATCGTGTTTTCACACCGTATAGTAATCAGTGTATATCATCAATTTTACTGTATATTTTTTCCAAAGCAATTGATTCAACACTATTACTGCTATGCGGAATCAACCAAAGTCATTTGTCAATCAGATTAAACAAACTGAAATTAAACGGGGTACCATCGCTTTGTAGAAGCTGTAGCTGTATAAACAACCTTTAGTCCGTGGCTTAAATGTTCCTCTTAGAGGGATCTGTACCCGGCAGTGAGTCATTTGAATTTACAGTAGTCAGTAGATATCAGTACATATCGCGTATAAAATGATGTGTAAAAAAAAAATTAACTGACCATAAATTTCGAAGATTTTGTTTAAATAAACAATTTTAATTTCTCACAGATGGCGCTACGATAAAAAAGTGTAAAAAAAAACAAAGATCTGCGACAAGGACATAGAAAAATTTGTAAGGTCTGCTGGTTCGTCCCGTAGCTTAATTGGCAGAGCATCTGACACGGATTGCCCGAGGGCGCTGGTTCGAATCTAGCCGGATCCAATGATTTGTTCTTAGTGTTTCGATCTTTGTTATAATAATTATAACAAACTAATGGAAGAATTTCACAAAAAAAATTAAATGTCGTGGTAGTAAAACATCGTGAAATTCAATAAACTTAAAAATTACATGTAAATGCAATACCTTTTGACGGGAAATAAATACATATATAATTTGTTTGAAAACTATTCTGCCAAATCATTACGGTGACAACTGCTCTCCGATTGGCCAGCCCGAACTCGAAACAATTGACGGGTGTCGTCAATTGTTTCACTTCAAATCGACCAGTTTAACTTGAGCTTTGTTTGCGAAAATTGAAAAATTACGTATTTAATACCTACCGATGAAATGTGATTCCGTTTGTTTTATAATTAGATGTTTGATGTTTTTCCCACACCACCGAATGGAACAGACCCCCATAGTTAGAGATATTATCTTTATTACAATAAATACAGAACATTTTTGGAATATACGGAGACGTACACACAGGTCAGTTGTTGGCGCTGTACTATTTCAACTTTCTAATTTGTGATTTCAGTCCAAACGAGAGTTGATATTTAAAAGTGATATAAGGCCCATTTGCATTATGAGTTGCCATGGATGGATGGCCCTTGTTTCGTCTGTGTTTCTGATTATACACTCGATGATAAAATAAATATTAGACAATGTCACGTACGTTGTTCTGATCCCAAAGTAAGTCACCACAAACATAAAGCGGCATCACAAACACCCAGACTCGAGACAATATAGAAAAGTTGTATTTTCTACATTGACCCGGCCAGGGATCGGACTCGGGACCTCAGAAATGGTTACGCCATGAGAACCTGTATGCAAATTGTTTGTTTTATATAACGATCAAATCTTAAATCTGTGGCTCTAGTGAAAATGGGTACAAGTCAAAAACCCACCTTTACAAGAAGACGCGAAAAACAGCCAAAGCTCAAAATGACATAATGCGTTAAGTGTTTTTCACACAAATATTCTGTAATGTACCGAGGTGAAATTTCAATAATTTTTGGAATAATTTCAGTTAAAATTTAAAATATTCCTTAAGTCCATTGCCATAAGATTGACTTATCAACGTTTCAACACTCAAGTTCACATTTCACGTAGCCAATACTTTCAATTTCGTTGAATGAATACACTAAAAAAAGCCACTCGCACAATAATGTGCACAATCATTGTGTAATCCGGCAGTCGTCGACATCCGGTTCGGACTCTCACGACTCGCATATAAGCACTTTTACTTGTTTATTTTAAATGTGTACAGCTTTCTTAAACTTAAATCAAAGTTCCAGTATTACTTACTCATATTATTTTATAGTATTTTTATAATACGAAGTGACGGGATGAACAAGGCGTGCGCCTGGTGGTAAGCGACACGCCTGTCCAAAATCAAAGTAATCTTTATTTCTTAAGTAAGCAAATTACATTTGAAGTCGTCATATTGGTTAAACTCTACCGCTCATTCGTAAGGCAGATTCCCTTGAGAAGAATGAATAAGAAACTCTAGGGGTTGCTCTTTGTGAATAAACATTTGTCCACATTTATAATTTACGATATTTATTTCATATCATATATAATATATATTTATATATAATATTTATTTCCAAAAAATCTTTGCGTCCAAATTACCTCAATGTCTCAAGACGAAA
>NW_020653855.1:1382488-1434698 GCF_003589595.1 Hyposmocoma kahamanoa
CTACTAGCATTTGGTTGGACATAACCAAATATTGAATAAATATCGTTGAGGAAGAGAACACTTCAATTCTATTATGAATGGGACGGCCCGCGCTATGCAACGCGAGTGCCACGCGAGATCATGCGACTGTGTGCGTCCGTACAGGGCGCACGGCAGACGTGCACACATACAAGCTGAACTCCTACTTTTCTACGGTGTTACCCTACATAGTTTTTATTTTTATGGTACCAAATGAAGGGACGAACAAGTCGTTTGTCATCAGATTTTACTTTCATACAAAAATAAATGGATTGCACTCTGTGCAGGACGGGGATGTAAGTTGTCGCGGAGGACGCTTGCACGTTTGAACTTATATGGAACTAAAGTTGTTGTTTATGGTTTTAGTACTATGATGAACACCTTAATTGTTACCTGTCACTTTTACAACCTGTAAGTACAACCAAAATGATAATGTGACATCCCTACGCTTTGAGTGAAATATGGATCGTTACCTACATTGACCGTTACCTATAAGTCAATGGTTACCTACGTCCTTTTTTATGTATATTATAGGTAGTATGTAGTATAGAGAAATATACTATTTTACTTTTTTATTTTATTTTTTTGTATAATACTCCGTATGCGTTTGGTCCGCTGTTACGTCTTCAGTATCTTGCTGTTTGGTATGTAGTGTTGGACCTTGAGTCCTTTGAGACGTGGCGGTACAGACGTATGCCTGGCATATCGTGGGTACTAAAGGTTACCAATGTTGAGATTCTACATCGTATGAGAAAAGAGTTCGAACTACTCTGAATCGTAAAGGAAAGGAAGCTGCAGTATTTTGGCCACGTAATGAGGGGCAATAGATACCGGATTCTTCAACTAATAATGCAGGGAAGAATACAGGGAAAGTGTAGTCGAGGCAGAAGGAAAATTTGGTTGAAGAACCTGAGAGACTGGTTCCACCTTAGCACACCCTGTACCCTCTTTCGTGCAGCAGCTTCAGAAATGAAAATTGCCATGATGGTCGCCAACCTTCGTAAAGAAGCGGCACACTAAGAAGAAGAAGAATATTTAAAAGTAAAGAAATCACTTTAAGTTATCTTTACTTTTAAACATGGAACCTATAACTTACGTAAAAAAGGAAACATTTAAGTTAAAAAGCAAAAAATGGTATTTTGACTAACATCAACTTACGTATCGAGATATTGATGCGCCGAACAGACGGGAGTTGACATACTTGCCTTTTTACACTGTGACTTGACTTATCATCATCAACCCATTTATACGTCCCATTGCTGCGTATGAGTCTTCTCTCAGGCGAGAGCTTTGGCCATAGTCCACCACGCTATCCCAATGCGAGGTTAGGGATCCTCATGAAGTTTTCCTCCGCTCGAAACCCACTGCCTCTGCTGGCGAGGCGGTTGGTCAACCCATTAGGATACCAGGGCTTTGGATTCGACTCAAAAGAGATTATAAGATTAGTTTAAATGCATCGCAAGTGCCGAGGCGTTGTTACTAGTCAGAACTCAAGGATGCGCATGCGCAATAAATACGAGTGATTTCCGCTAAATTTCCCGCTAACCTAATAAACTAAAAATACACAAGCAAATGTTCTCACGAGTCAAGAACTATTATCTTCACTATCATTCGTTTATCTTTTGATAAAAAGGAAACACCTTGCTCCGAAATATCATTTAAGAAACGGTTTAAGTTGTGCGAGGAATTTACGCGTGAATTCACTTTATCTTTTTTTTTATGATACCAAGTACGAACAATTCGTGTGCCTGATGCACCTGTACGATATGCGATACACCTGTTCAGGGCCCCAAATCTTCTAATTATGAAACCAATGGTCGTTGAATTACATATTGCAACTGATAATATAACATACTTGTTGACGATTATGTCTACTTCGGACAAACCGTCAAATTAGGCAGACCCAGCTTCGAGGGAGAGGTCAATGGTCGAATCCGACTTGGTTGGGCAGCTTTCGAGAAACTCCGGGATGTCTTCTCGTCCGCAAAACCGCAGTCCTTGAAGACAAAAGTCTTCGAGCAGTGCGTGTTGTCAGCGATGACCTACGGCTCTGAGACGTGGTTACTTACTGCCTCATAAAAAAGCTCAAAGTCCTTCAACGAGCCGTGGAGCGAGCAATGCTCTGTATTTCTCTACGTGATCGAATCAGAAATGAGGAGATCCGTAGAAGAACGAAAGTCACCGACATAGCCCAAAGGATTATCAAGTTGAAGTGGCAGTGGACAGGGTATATAAAGCTCGTAGAACTGAAGGTCGTTGGGGCAGAAAGGTTCTTGAATGGAGACCACGAACCGAAAGTCGTTCAGTGGGACGACCCGCTACTGACGGAGATGACCTGGTGGATGCACGTTGCGTCCGACCGGCTAGTCTGGCAATGTTTGGGGGAGGCCTGTGTTCAGCAGTGGACGTCTTCCGGCTAATATGATGATGATGATAATATTTGTTATTCGGCTAAAATCTAGTTGCAATGGCAGTTGAGTCGCAATTCGGTCAGTGTCCATTTCGACCCGAATATTTCCCTTGGAATATGAACAACTGGCGTGAGATATAACGTGTGCTGACACACTTGTTTGCAGTTTGGCTCCGTATCGGGAAGTATAAAGAGCAATAAGTACCGGGACTTCGGCTCCAATTACTTATTTAAAGTACACGCAGTGGCGTATTTGCCCTAAGGCCCGGGCCTAGGGCGGCCAATCGCGATAAAAATTCACTGATCATAATAACTCAAAGTACCAAAATATTCTAAAGGCTCACGCACATTATTGCGGGCCGCACTGCACCGCATCATATAACACTAATCTTCCTATATATCACTTTCGTATATTTTTCGTACATCACTACATATTATCACTACCGCGTCTGTCTGATCACAATAAACTCAAAAACTATGAACGGATTTTCAAGCGGTTTCCACCAATAGACAGTGACAGTGAAATTCATTATGTCTTTATGTCATTATGTCTTCCAGTATATGATGAGTGCTGAGAAAGGGGCGGCTGGTACTGACTACGTGGCCTGAGGTCTAGGGCGGTTACGACTGCGAATCCGCCACTGAGTAGACGAATACTGAAAGTGGATTGATCGGGAATGTATACCGATTGTACCCGTGTCCCGGTGTCCTTCATCTGTACAAAATGTTATCAAAAAAATCAATAGACTGTCTGGGAAACCCAAGGGCCGGCTACCTTGCCCAGTGCATTAGCCATACAAAGGGGAAGCGCTGCCAGCATCTTGGGCATCTTGTAAAAGCACGTGTAAAAACATGATTCCTAAAACTTTTCACGATACAGAAAAACACGAACTTATCTCGAAATTTGACAAAAAAGCCGCTGTATAAATAGAACACGTGTAGTATACGACATACACAATATTTCAAATCACTAACTGTGTTTATAAAAAAATTAATTCCTAAATTAAGCCACGCAAAATGAACCGTATTAGTACGGGAAAAGTTTTAATTCGTGCTGAGGTAGTGTTGACTCTTTCTTCTCAGAAAAATCCCAAACAGACATAAGACTGCAGTACTTATTAATATGTTTTAATTTATTCCAGTTTCCATTATTAATTAATAATAAAAACTTAATAAAAATTCAAATTAAAACTTTTATTGAATTTATATTCAATTTTTTTTTTGTGAAATTACTCCACGAGTTTGTTATAATTATCAATACGAAGATCGAACACTCAGAAAAAATTCCTTCGGTCCGGCCGGATTCGAACCGACGTCTTCTAGCATACCGTGGCAGACGCCATACCAACTAAACGACGGAACGAACCAGCGGACCTCGCGAATTTTTCTATGTGCTTGCGTCGTAACTTTGTATTTGGTTTTTCAACGACTTTTTAGCCGTAGCGCCGTCTATGAGAAATCTATGATATTTCGTCACCCATTTACATACCTTTACAGCTACCAGCCCCGGCTAGAGATGTCGCTATTCATTGTATTTAAATTTTATTGAATTGATATTCAATAATTTTTTTGGGAAATTACTCCACTAGCTTGTTATAATTATTAATGCACAGATCTAACACTCAAAAAAAGTTTTATAGATTCGAACCGACGTCTTCTAGCATACCGTGTCAAACGCCGTACCAACTAAACCACGGAACGAACCACAAAAAATAATTGAATATCAATTCAATAATAATTTAAATACAATGAATAGCGACATCTCTAGCCGGGGCTGGTAGCTGTAAAGGTATGTAACTGGGTGACGAAATAGCATATATTTCTCATAGATGGCGCTACGGCTAAAAAGTCGTTGAAAAACCAAATACAAAGATACGACGCAAGCACATAGAAAAATTCGTGAGGTCCGCTTGTTCGTTTGTCAAACATCTGTTTGTTTGAAAAAACAAATAAATATACGCAATTTAAATTCGGAAAAATAGTGTCATTTCCTATGTGTAACAATCGCGAAAACCTAAGAACTCGATAGAATCGACTCGTTAAGTGTACACTTCAACTTCTTTCAATAACAAATAAGTTTTTTTTATAATATCAAGTGATGGGACTAGCAAGTCGTTTGCCTGGTGGTAAGCTGCACACTTTGTAGAACAGTTGTAGTTGTTTCTCAATACAACTAAAACGCAACTATGTGATAAAATATTTTTTTAGTAAATATTTTTTTGTAGTTGAAAAACCGTCTAAGCGTTTTAGTAACGAAGTGGGATCTGACAATTGCATACAATGCTCACGATCACCTTGAATAGAAACCTTACAATGTTAAAGGCTTACTTATTAATCTTTTTACTTTAACTAGATGGTATTGTCATGAGAACTATTCAGAATTATACACGGAATTCACTAATTGGGTCATTGCAAATGTTTCATAGTAAAACAATATGATACCTAAATAATGCACCTGTGTAAGATTTTTTTTATTACTTGAAAAACTACACTTTTTTGCATTCGTTTGTAAAATAAAATAAGCCTTTATTACTACTAGTGTTAGTTGACATTAACAATTATTACTAGTTACATTTTCATGTTATTAGCTACATTTATATACTATAAGTTACTTTTACATATCAGACGTTACACTATTATCTACATTTACCTTATTAGCTAGCAACAGTAGTAGTCACCTCCTCGGCGTAGGCCTCCCCTGTTGTCATCCATAACTCCCTATCCCTTGCTTTCGTCATCCATTTTGGTCCTGCTTTCTCTATAAAGCTGTCTTCCCATCTTTTCCTCGGCCGACTTTTACGTCTTGTTTCGTTTCTTGGTATCCAATCAGTCACTCTCTTTTTTGAATTGTATACGTTTAACAGAGTTCCATTTTTAACCGACTTCAAAAAGGAGGTTCTCAATTTGACTGCATTTTTTTGTGTATGTTACGTGCTTACATTGACATTTGTGAACTGATTACGATGATTCTTTTTTTTTATTTTAAAGGGGCTACCTCAATAGTGGTCCCATTCAAATTGGAAGAATAATCCACCTCTAAAGGGTCAAATTAACGGTTACCATGCCCGTATGCCACACAGAGGTCCCAGGTTCGATTCTCGGGCCGAGAGAAATAGTTGTATGGCCTACATTTATTTCTCTCGTGAGTTTGGGTGTAATTTGTGGTTGTCTATGTGTGTGTCCATGGCACCCGCGACACAGAGTTTCCCTAGGGGCCATGTTGAGTGTGTGCGTTATTAAAAAAAAAGACGTCTCACTGCCAGATACGGGTCTCCTCACAGGCAAGGGTTTAGGTCATAGTCCGCCACGCTGGTCCAATGCGTGTTGGGGACTTCACAGTTTTTCCGAGGGTTGTGAACCTTCATCGACGTGCAGGTTTCACCACGATGTTTTCATTCACCGGAAAGCTCATAATATATTTCAATTTAAATTTCGCACATAAATTCCGAGAAATTTAGAGGTGCGAGACTGGATTCGAACCTACGACCTTCTGCTTGAGAGGCAGTAGGTCGAACCATTAGGCTACCACGGCTTCATTATTTTTTTTATTCAATTAAAATGAATCCGGTTTATTAGATTTCACCCACGTTAACCGTTTTCAAAACCAGAACGCAGTAACGCTCGCATTACTGCTTGTCGACAGCAATAGGTGGGATGGCAATCCTTCCCTGGACAATCTCTTTCACGAAGAGATCTACTGCTACCAAAATGTCAAAAATTTTTGGGGCATGTTAAAAATGTGTGTACAATTTTTTATTTAAAAAAAACTCTTTTTCACGTCGTGCGCCTGGTGGTAAGCTGCACGCCTGTACATAACAGTTACAGTGCCGCTCAGAGTTTTAAGGCGCAAAGATCTAGGGGGCACTGCCACTGCGCCTGACACCCTGAGACATAAGTTGACAAGTCCTATATGCCTGTAATTTCACCAACAGCCAGTGGCACTGTAATCTGTTATAGGCCAACGATCTGTACGTCACGTCAGTTAATACTGCAAAAAGAATGCAAACAAGTTGATCGATCTGTAAATGAGTTGACAAACTTCCAATATTAAACTGGCAGCTATTATTAAAAAGTTCACATTGGCAAGGTCAGAGTAGAACCGGTTCTAAGGCAATGACCTCTTTCTCTAGTCAAGATAACATTTGCATAACATCGGTTACCTGCACCTGGTGCGACACGAAAATTTGGTTGAAATTAGACGACTTCGGCATCCCAATGTTTTGCGACTCTTGGTAGGACCAATTTGGGGAACGAACTTTTCTGAATTGGTTTTGTTTTGGGTGTTTCGGGTAGTTGCCCCTGAAGTAAACATAGTCGCAATTGGTGCGTGATTAAAATCCATAGCGACGTCGTCCGTCACCCTAAGACACGTTGACAAGTCCCATCAGCCTCTAATTTCATCAACACCCTTAGAGCATTTGCGCACTACTTTCGATTCGTATCCGTTGCGAATCCGAGAAACGGCGGTCTACCATTGTTGGTCACATTAGGTGAGATTGTGGCCAAGCGCGTGTCTTTTTATCCTGAAAAATAATTTGCCCATATTCCCAAATTCTATTATAAACAAGGCATTTGCATTCCTCCGGCTGGTTTGGTCAGAATGTCATTGTGTACTTATTCAAATTGTGTAATTGTTAGTATTTATTTGGTGTGTGTTCAAACCTCAAAAAATCCATTTTCCTAAATTGACTTATTTTCTAAGTGTCCTTGTTTTTAAATGTCGGAAAAAAAACCGTGAAATTGGCGTACAGTCAGTGAAACTTGATTTTATTAACTTGACAACAATATAAAATTCTCTTCTCGAAAGAAAAAAAAAACTTGTCTAGTGACGGGACGAACAAGTCGTGCGCCTGATGGTAAGCTAGACGCCTGTCTATAACAGTTGCAGCGTCACTCAGAGCTTTAAATCGCAAAGATTTGAGGGGCACTGCCACTGCGCCTGTCACCCTGATACATAAGTTGACAAGTCGTATGTGCCTGCACTCTTCCAAACCAGACTACAGATATTATTGCTTGGCGGCAGAAATAGGTAAGCTTTACTGCTACAAGTCTTTGCGAATATTATGCTATTAGAAATTCGATATTTAGCTTAATGCATTCTCTTTTTAGTAGTAGAAATAAATAGTTTAGTAACAGTAGAGTTTAGTACCGACATCTTACCTATTTTTGCTGCCAAAAAGTCACGTGAACATTAGTGTGTTCCGGTTCCGAAGCGTAAGGGTGCTAGTGAAATTACAGGCACATGGGACTTGTCAACTTATATCTGAGGGTGTCGGGCGCAGTGCCAGTGCCCCTCAGACCTTTGTGATTTAAAGCTCTGATTGGCACTGTGAATGTTCGGGACAAGCGTGTCGCTTACCACCAGTCACACGACTTGTTCGTGCCGTCATTTAGTATTATAAAAACAAATATTCTGTTTGTAATTCATTCAACTATTTTTTTTGAGGTATTGGCCCCATTGACTTACAAATAAATGGACGACGGGTCTAATACAAAAACCACGAAAAAAATGTCCCAAGTCAACCTAATTAAACGTAGTGACATGTAAAGGAATATGAAAAAGCTAAAACGTTGAATTTAAATTATAATGTCATCGCAGTAATGTCTAATTTTGCTTGCTTCGCTGTCAGTCGAACAAACGAAGACTAAAGCGTGAATGACGCTCTGTATACGATTTTAACGCCCTATAAGTTCGGACACTTTTTAGCGGGGACCCGACGTCCATATAATTGTAAGTCAATGATTGGCCCCTAAAGTTTTCTTTTCTTTGAAAAAGTCAATTACGCCCATTTTGCTTACTAAATAAGATTAAAAGAAACCTCTTACAGGGGGTTGTAGATCTCGTTCCACTGATTAACTGATTTAGCTAAAATGTAGACTACTTTAGTTATGATAAGGGCGTCAGTATTCTTCTCCCCCTTTATTCAGACATTGTTCTATCTAAAAATATTATTGAAACTTCTACTCGCGATTGTTAGGACAATGAACGTGTTGTTTATTAGGTTGGTAATAATATTCCTTATTGTTCTTTGCAGCATACCGACGGCGAGATGTTTACAGCTGTTAATGAGTTTTTAGATGACCTACGGTGAGTTGTATATGTGGAAAATTAGCTGGGAGACCATCTTAACTACTAATAACTAACATTACTCACAAAATGGCGTCTATTTGGGCATCTGCTTCTCAAAACCATAGTGAAAAAAGGAAAAAAAGGCATATAAAGTCATAACACATAGAAAAACTCGTGAGGTCCGCTGGTTCGTTCCGTGACTTAGTTGGCATAGCGTCTGACACGGTTTGCTAAAAGAACCAACGTTCGAATTCGGCCCGATTGAGGGATATTTTCTGTGTTTGATCTTTGTTATTAATAATTGTAAGGAAAAAATAATTAATTTTGAATATTTGTCTTTTTTGAAGATGCAGTAAAATCTAAGTTCATGGCGCAAAAGTGTTGCCCGCTTGCAAGCAGCTAGTGATTACAGTCGATAAAACATTCTGTCGATAGAATGTTGACTATGCTTATGCAATAAGTAGCTGAACTGGTTTTTTTAAAATGTTACAACTCCTGGGCACACACACTACATACACTGCATTTAGATCTGTCTGTTAAAAAAAAACAAAAACTAGACATATTTTTTTAAGTTTTTAATTTGAATCCAACAGATAATCAAATCCGCCTGTACTTTTTCAAATATATATGAATAAAAATGGGTTTCGATATTAGTAGGTCAGCTGTCAAAATAAGAATAAAAAAGGTAATAATGCAATTAGTAATCTCTGAACGTCGTAACATTCACAGTTCAGATATTTTTGGCAAAATTTTATCTTCTTTGACAATCTATCGATAAAACTATCGATAGCAACTACAGGACTATATAAAATTTTATAACTGGCAACCCTGCACATATAATTTTACTCCGTTTTCAAAAAAACAGACAATACTAACAAATCGGCAAAATCATACTTTAATTTACGTCATCATAAAATAAAGTCATGTCATCGTTGCTAACTGCTTGAAAATGGCGGGTAAATTAAATGCAAATAACCTAACGTAACCTAAAAAAAGAGTATCAAATAATATTATTGAGATATTTTTTACGAAATATCTCCACTAGTTTTTATTATGATTATTATTACAAAGGTCGAACACAGAAAAACTTTTTCGACCTAATGGGACTAGAACCCGCGACCATACTGCACAGTAGTGCTGCTCTTACCAACTGAGCTACGAGTCAATTTATCCAGCTGTCGAAATTCTCCTATGTGTTTTTGTTGCAGTAAAGAAGGTTCTAAAATCTCTCACAAGATCTCACTAGTAGTTCAGAATGCTGAAAAATCAAGTACAAAGATCTTTAACAAAAACGCACAGGAAAATCTCGACAACTGGATAACTTGACCCGTAGCTCAGTTGGTAAGAGCAATACTACGGTGCAGTAGGGTCGTGGGCTCAAGTACCGTCACGTCAAAAAGGTTTTACCTCTATGTCCGATCTTTGTATCAATAATTATAGTATCTAATAATATAAGATAATTATGCTCATTATTGTCGATTTCTAACATCGAGTATATAACCAGAAGTAGAGACGAAATAAGGGCCATCGATCTCTGACAACTCATCAGGCAAATGGGCCTTATATTACTTTTAAATATCAACACTCGTTTGCGCTGAAATCACAAATTAGAAAGTTGAAACAGTACAGCGCCAACAACTGACCTGTGTGTACGTCTCCGTATATTCCAAAAATATTCTGTATTTATTGTAATAAAAATAATATCTCTAACTATGGGGGGCTGTTCCGTACGGTGGTGTGGGCAAACAGCCAGTCATCTATTTACAAAACAAACGAAATCACATTTGATGACACCCGTCCATTGTTTCGAATTCGGGCTTTCCAATCGAAGCGCAGTTGTCACCGTAATGGTTTGGCAGAGTAGTTTTCGTACAAATTAAATGACATTTCGTCTCTATTTCTGGTTATACACTCGCTGATATACGATAATATAAAATGCGTCAATTATCAAGCGATATTGGTTTTGCTTCCATATAAAAGCGTAGTCGTAATACGATAAAACCCATACAACTGTTTATTTACATCTATAGGGATTTATTTATTTATTTATTTATTTTTTATTTATTTGTTTATTTGCAAACTTTACAGCTTTTTAATTTTCGTTTACAATCATAATAATATACGTATATAGCCAATAACAAAGTTTGTCATATTACATTTTAATTATAGCGTTACTTTATCTAGCGTTAATCTATAGCCTAATCGAAAAACAAACATGTTGAAAATTTACATTAAGTTCTTAAATTAATGGTAATCTACATATTATTAAATTATTACATACAAATATAACATTATTATTATATAAATTATAAAGGTGTAAGTGTAAGTATGTTTTAGTGTTGTGTGTGTTTGTGTGTGTGTGTGTGTGTGTGTGTCTGTGCTCTGTTTGTTTGATAATTATTGCCTTCTAAACTGGGGGTGATCCTTCAATATGTTTAGAAATTGAGTGCGGTTTAAATGGAAGATGTCCACGTCTCTAAATCTATCCTCATAAGTGCGCACTATTCTTTGCAAAACAGAGTGTTTTGCGTAATTCGAACGGGCTAAGGTCGTACACAAGGAGTGCATATGCCTCGTGCGTTTTGGACAGGCACACAGACCAATGCAAGCCGTTAATTCAGGACAATCCAATACGGAGTTAACCACGTCATATAGAAACTTCATGTCAGACAACAGACGTCTAACTTCGAGAGAATCTAGCTGATAGAAGTTAAGTCTGTCGAAGTAACCATCTTCCCTTTTGAGGCGGTAGTGCAATCTACGTGTGAAACAACGCTGCACGGACTCTAACTGGGCTATATGAGTCACATAAGACGGAGACCATATAGGGGCTGCGTACTCCATCACGCTCCTGACATAAGCAAAATACAGCTTTTTTAAAGATTCAATTCTTCGAAAAGATTTAGCACTTCTATGAAGAAATCCTAGCATTCTGTAAGATTTCTGAGCAATGAAGTCGAAATGCGATGTATACAAAAGCTTATAATCTAGTATTACACCCAGATCGCGGACGAGTTCGACTCTAGGAATACAGGTATCATTGAGATGGTATTTGTGAGACAGAAAAATACGCTTCCGGGTGAACGTGATAACTTGGCATTTTTTGACATTCAGATCAAGACGATTCAGTCTACAATAGTCCGTTAATCTGTCGAGGTCCGCCTGAAGCCTTTCGCAATCAGCTGCACAACCAATTGGCATAAAGATTTTATTGTCGTCGGCATACATTAAAACATTTGAATACTTAAAACATGTCTCAATGTCGTACAAGTATATGTTGAAAAGTAAAGGACCTAAATGAGACCCCTGCGGTACGCCCGATGGGACGGATTCCATATTCGATTTGAAAGCGCCAATCCTAACAGCCTGCGATCGATTCCGTATATAAGACTCAAGCCACCTCAGCAAATCCCCGTGCACACCGATATTATTTAGTTTAGATATTAAAATGTCATGATCGATGCGATCAAAACATTTTGAATAGTCGGTGTACACAGTGTCGACCTGGCCACCTCTGTCCATGTGCTGAGTAATAAAATTTGTGAAAACAGCAAGATTAGATACAGTCGATCTTCTGCGCATGAAACCGTGTTGAGAAATTGGAATATAGACTGCGGCCACCGGATATAATTGGTCATGAACGATTGACTCGAAAACCTTACCAAAAACTGACAATATCGACACGGGTCTATAATTCTCGACGTTCTGTCTTGAGCCGCTTTTATGAATCGGAGTGATGTAAGCCTCCTTCCATATGGTGGGGTAAACTCCCTCGCTCATTGACCGCCGAAAAATTGATGTCAGAGGAGTTGCAAGCTCCTTCGCACACTGTTTCGCAAAAAATGAAGGAATACCATCACTCCCAGCACCCTTGTTACGATCCAGTTTACGTAAATATTTGAAAACTAAATCTTGTGTAATTTGAATAGAGTTGATTGTATTAATTAAATTAGATGGAGCCATAGCGAGGGAAGGACGATGAGTAGTGTTAGAGCCTCTATAAACGGAAAAAAAATATTCTAAAAAGGCATTACATATATCAGAGCCTCCACATGTCACGCGATCACCATGGGTCACATGAACGGGAATGCCCTTGTCCCTACGCAATGACCTAGTATATGACCAAAAGTGCTTTGGGTTGGTAGTAATTGCCGTTTCACAGCCATCGATATAACGTATCCAACACTCCTGTTGAACTGTCTTCTGACGTTGCCTGAGCAAGGAGAAAGCATCATAGTCCAGTTTGTTTCCGTATTTCTTCCATGCCTTATGGTACTTGGATTTTTCTTTAATAATATTAATTAGAGGCTTAGAAAACCATATCGGATAACCACAACCGTCGCTTAAGAAGCTAGGTACCTCCTCCTTAATAACTCTCCGCAGCTCTGTTAAAAAGGATAAGACAGTATCATCTATTCCATCGCTATTGAGTTTGTTGGCCCAATCTACGGTAGCCAACCGACTCCGTATAACGTCATAATTAGCCCTCTTAAATTTATAAACTCTTATTTTTGGGTCCCTTAACGTTTTATATAAAATTATATTTGGCATTTCCAAGTCGATAGCTGGATGATGAGGCATGTCCTCACGAGTTAAGGGGTGAGTACAGCGGGACGTCGCTACCTCCAGAGTACCAAAAACAAGGTCGAGATAACGACTGTTGCCGTTTATTACGGTATTATACTGTTCTAAATTAAAACTGGAGAGGGTTTGCAACAAATCACGCTGGTACTCATTAGTTACATTGAGTGGAAAAAGAGGTGGCAGATTACTGGAGCCAACATGCCATTCTACATATGGAAAATTAAAATCCCCCATCAAAAGATAATCAGCATTACTGTTTTTATCCATAAATTCTCTCAAGAAATCAGTCAAGTTAGCCACTTGTGCGTCGTGAGAAGCACCGGAACCGGGGAGGTAAACGCAGATGATATGTAGGTCGCGCGCCGCTCGCATTACGTGAGCACGTATTATAATATGAACCATATCGTACGGGGCATCAATAGGCGCAGCGAGAGCACGCGCACCGAGTGTTCGACGAGTTAACAGCATGACGCCTCCGCCCACCGAACGCACCCCGCCACCCGCACCGCGCCGCGCTAAACCGCCGCGCACCGGCCGATCCCGTCTATGCACGTCATATCGGCAATCGCTTACCTCTGAATCCATGAAAGAGTCCAGCAGCCAAGTTTCACACAATGCCACTACATCATAATTATGAAGGAGAAGCCCCTGGGTGAAGTCTGCCAGTTTACCGCGAATGCTGCGCGCGTTTTGGAGATATAGTTTAAAAGTCATTATAAATTAGTAATACACGCAATATGTAATAAAAATTACGCGCGCAGCAGTCACGATATGAGGCAGCTTTTAATTGTAATAGTGTTGACAGAGCAGTATGTGTGTGGGTGTAACTGCTGTGTGAGGTTTGTGAGTGTGTGAAATGTGTGTATGATTGTAGCAAATACAAATAGAATTTAAGAAGCATGTTTCGAAATACAAAAATACCTGCGGAAATCTCAAAACAATACATCACTTTTTTAAACTGTCCAATTGTTCTAATTTGAATATACGAATAGCGGGCGCCTTGTAGTGTTGACGTACATAAATTTTTGCATTTCGAGTCCAGACGTTCTGAAACCCCAACTCCTTACATTTGATCTTGGTAGCCTTTAGTAAAGCTTTGTTGGTAGAAGTTAGGTGTTCATTTATATAAATAGGCTTTCCATCTCCCGGTAGCCCTATATCTGTGGATACTAAGCCGCGCCTCTTCCGCACCGCGCTCAGGAGGCTATCTCGTAGGTAGATCGACTTGAATTTAACAATTACGGTCCTTGGCAATCCCTTGGTATTTACACGGGAAGGAAGTCGTGTAGCATAATCAATATCCTCTTCAGCCAACTTAACCCCGACCACAGACGCAATCTTACACATCATTGGTGCTAACGCCTCAGTTTTCTTTTCAGCAATCCCGAAAATTTCAAGATTATTAATTCGTGCCCGCTGTTCGACATCGTTCAGATTCAGCTGTACGGCATCGAGATCCGATAATTTTGATCTCAGGAGTTTATTATCGTTTTCAATGGTGGTCATTTTTGTTTGTAAGGCTGAAAATTCCTGTGATAAATTAGTAATGACTTCACTATTTGAGTTATGTTCCGTTTTTATGTTATTAAGTGTCAGAACCAACGATTCCATCCTCTTGTCAAATAGATCATGCTGTCGATTTATTCGTTGCACCGATTCCTCAAAAACATTCAATTTATCTGAAAACTCATTCAGAATATCCTTTTTAATAGACTCTAATTTTGAGTCGAAATATTTTCTTAATTCCAACAATTGACCCGTGATATCCAATTGTGGGGTAGGTGAAGAGAGAGCAGTGGTCTTCGCTTTGTTAGCGTGCTTCGTACCGCCGCGAGACATGTTAACATTACAAATGCCGTCCTTTGAATAGGTATTATTCTGTGTACCGGTAGTACACGCGCGCACGGGGGTGGACGAATTGTCGCCCTTGGGAAGCGAACATACACATGAAGGGCACACCCACAAGTTCTTCTTTTCTTCGCCGAGACCCTCAAAATATTCTCTTGTCATATTTATGCAAAGTACGTCAAAAGTTTCTGTGCATTTGCTACATTTCAAATAGTACCGGTCCTTTATTTTGCCCTTACAGCCTGCGCAATCTAGAGATTAATGCGAAATGCGGATCTAGAGATTAAGACCTTCGTTAAAACCACTCATGCCTGAACAAGGCTCTTGGACACAATCCATAAATAATACACAGGGTATATGTAAAATACGTACAATGTCGCTGGACTGTATTACTAACGTCATAAACACAACTTTCGCATTTTTACTTTCATACAAAAAAAAAAATTAAGTTTAAGTGTATCACTCTGAACCATAGGTTCCCAAACTTTTTGGCTCACTGCCACGCAGAGGACCCGGGTTCGATTCCCGTAACGGGAGAAATATTTGTAGAGAAGAGAGAAATAAATGTAGGCCACATTTATTTCTCTCCTGTGTTGGGTGTAATTTGTGGTTCTCTATGTGTGTATTCACGGCACCCGCGATACAGAATTTCTCTAGTAGCTACTGCTACTAAAAATAATAAAATAAAGTATTATCATGTTTAAATAGATAATTCAGGTATCAACGCCCTCCAATTGCTTCTGAGGCCGCTACCCCCCTGGGACTCTGCAGCGCCCTCTGGGGGGCGTTATGAACCACTTTGGGAAACTATAAACTATAAACTCTCAACATTCATAACTCTGTGTGGTAGTGGGGGTCCTTAAAAGTCTACTTTTGGTAAATTTATTGTTTTATAAAAAGTCGTGGAACATGGAAAGTCATGGAGTCCATCGTCACACATTTAAGAGTCGATCTCGTACTATACGGTTTCAGAAGAGCTTTCTCCCACGTATAATTGGGGTGTGGAATAACAACACACTCAAGTTGTTTATGATGTTAGTACTATAGTCCTGCGAGGTTGTTAGTATTTTAAAAATAACCCTTATTGTCTGCATCGATAGTACCTGAGATTCGTGTAAAATTGATTAGCACCTTTATTTATTAGGATAACGTTGAAAATAGCTTAAGTGCCGCCTCGTTTGTGTTGCCAATAGAAAAAATTGCGTTCTAGATGACTGTCACGATATCCGGTTTCGCTTGATCCAGTCAATAATATCATTCTGAAGGCGTTGTAAAGTAGCTCAAGGATATATGTAGGAATTGGTAATTAAATTGCACCTTTACTGTGTCGGTCAATAGCCTTAGATGTTCCACTATGCGAAGCGTTATGCTTCTACTGTTATTTAGGTAGAGCCAAGGATTGGACCGTCCTTGCCGTGTTCAATATTTCCCAAATAATACAACCTTTATGTAGGAAATGACATATTTTTCCGGATTTAAATCGCGTATATTTGTTTTTTCAAACAAACCGACGTTTCGGGCCCTTTACAGGTCCCATGGTCACGGTTGACTGAGGTGGTACAGTCTTCAACCAGTTATGTCTAATATTGATGCAAACCACCCTATTTTTTCACTATGGTTACAGTAGTTATTAATTAAATACCTCATTTTTAATTTTACAAAGAAAACATTCCAATTTACGCTATATTAAGTTTTACAAAATTATTTTATTGAATGAATTTTTATTAAGTTCAATTTATTATTAATTATCAATAGAAATTAGAATAAACTAAGACATATTAATTAGCACTGCAGTCTTATGTCTGTTTGGGATTTTTCATTAGAGGAAATACTGGATCCCAAAGTGGTGGTACGGAGAAACCATCTTCCCTGTTGAAATTAGGATGTTTTTTAATTTCATTGGCCTCTCGCAGCATCCTGGGTAGATAACGGGCTTCTTTTGCAAGGACCTGGTGTTTGTCAAACTTCATTGAATGTGTAGGTTTATCCATGACATGCTTGCAGACTGCAGACTTGTTTACGCGACGGTGTTTGACATCAGCTATATGTTCTTTGACGCAGGTACAAATACTTCGCTTTGTTTATCCAATATAAGAGAGACCGCACTCACAGTCAAGCTTGTAAACTCCTGCATCCTGTAAGGGGATGTTCACGGGTCTCAGGAACTGAGAAATCTTTAAATCCGGAAAAATAGTTTCATTTCCTATGTGTAACAATCGCGAAAACCTAAGAACTCGATACTACCTTTATATTTTTGGAGTCGGAGTGAATACGCATCTAGGGCTTGCAATATTCGAACATTCGATTTTTAATTCGGAGAAATTAGAATAATTCAAATAATCCGGGATATATAAATAAAGCACAAAATACTATAGAATCTGTTTTATTATTAGTCTTAAAAAATAAAAAGTTTACTAATTGTTTCATATTAATGCCATAAATCACAATAAACCTTTCAATAATCAACATAAAAATTGTAATCAACAAAGAAAGCAAATGCTTTATAGCATATACAGGAATAACGCGGAATATTATCATAATTAACGAACGGGTTACGTTATCAGTCAATCGTTTCATTTTCTAAAGCACACCTGAACTGAGTACTTGAAACTACTGGGAATAAACGAAGCTGATTGCCCATGTGTTTTGTAGATGGAAAAATTCTTTCACACTCCACACTAGTTGGTGGTATACTTGGACAAATTCATAGGCTTGGCCGAGGTTTCCGAGTGGCGCCAAGTGACTATTGGGCATCGTCTTTAGTATAAGAAAAATAATTCGAATATTCGAAGTATTCGAATTGCAAGCCTTACGCGTATCTTCTTTTTTTATATATATGTAATAGACACACGCTTGGCTACAATCTCACCAGATGTTAAGCGACGATGTGACCGACGATGAGACGCGTTTGCCTAAAAAAATGCCTATTCACTCTAGCCTTGAATAGCCCCAAATTGTACTTTTCGGGAAATACAGATGCCAGTAGGGCATTTCTTTCCTTTGACGTACGCATCAGAAAGGCGGAAGCAAAGCGCTTTGTGCGAATAGGTGGAATATCAACGACACAAGAATAGAGTGCTCCGGACCTTTTAGTCGACCGAAGGAGGTACGGTGAGGGTGGAACTAAATGGAAAAGTTCCTGCGCACACTCCCCGAAATGTATCCAATAGAAAACCGACAAGCATGCTCTGTCTCGGATCCGCTATATTGGAAAATTTTTGATCCCGGTAGAACCTGACCAGGGTCCTTCACAAGTTTTGTTCGAAAGCCACGTACTCATCTTTGACGCTTTGATCGGGTCGTTTATCACGGAGACTAGACTGACTCGGATGTTGAATGTTGCGCTGTAACTATAGTGAAAAAATAGGGTGGTTTGCATCAATATTAGACATAACTGGTTGAAGACTGTACCCACCTCAGTCAACCGTGACCACGGGACCTGTAAAGGACCCGAAACGTCGGTTTGTTTGAAAAAACAAATATACGCGATTTAAATCCGGAAAAATAGTTTCATTTCCTATGTGTAACAATCGCGAAAACCTAAGAACTCGATAATTTCAATATTTCTGGCGAGGCTAAACAGTTCGGTGGCACTTGCAATCCCAGTCCACTCGCAGGTTCCGTAGCTACGACTTCCTACAACTGTTATGGATAGGCGTGTCCTTTACCACTAGGTGCACGACTTGTTCGACCCGATTTGGTGTTATTAAAAAAAAATTAAAACTTGGTATGTGGTTCTGGAAAACCTATGTTTTACTGTGCAAGAAAAATGCCATCACTCAGATTATATTATTTAACTATTGCTCAATTTTTATTCGTATTATTATATCTAGGAAACTTGCGTTTATTCAGGGCAATGCCGTGACGTATTTTCTGCGCAAACTATG
Organism: Hyposmocoma kahamanoa; assembly: GCF_003589595.1. NCBI lineage: Eukaryota > Metazoa > Arthropoda > Insecta > Lepidoptera > Cosmopterigidae > Hyposmocoma > Hyposmocoma kahamanoa. The sequence continues at coordinate 1,401,306 of NW_020653855.1, forward strand.
GTATTGTACCAATGTTGCTCAAAAACTTACTTTACAATTCACTGAAACACCATTGCAAATTTGAAAAATTTTAACAATAGCAATTTTAAAATAATCGCATAAGACGGTTCATCCTAAAGTGGTCACAGTAAAACGTGGCATAACGTAATTTGCACCCATCTATCATGTTACCTTGTGAAACTGATAATTGATCTCAAAATTTCCACGCTCATTTGACGTATAGGCTGTTGCTTGTACGCCTTTGTCTATGCGACAGTGTGTTGTTAAAAATAAATTACAGAATGTTCTTTATTTGAAAAACGATAACATTTAGACCGAAGTTCCTTATTGTGAAGTGATTTTCAAAACGTTCTATATTCAAAATGCCTTAAGTGTTGCTGTGTTTTAAAAATATAGGTATATTTAGAAGATTTTTATTGTTTTTGTGGTGTGTTCATACGTTTTATGGCAAAAAGTTTAGAAGAGATTTTAATTTTCAAAAAAACTGCTTTACGTTATTTATTGGCTAGAGAATCAAGACTTTTAGCCTTGGGGAAGAAACCAGTTAACAGAAAAATTGCTAATTTTATCAAAAATCATGAAGATACCACTGTTTGGACTAGTTTTCTCGATTCTCTAAATGAAGATTTGACAAGAAATATAAATGTATTCGAGTGGAAGATGCGACAAGAAAGTGTGAAAGAAAATACTCCTAGACTTTTTAGACTTAATTCTGAGTCTAGGGATTACTTGAAGCAGCATCGAATTCCTTTATGGTAAGCATCAATTGTGCCGTACAGCCTAATAGGTAGTGGTAGCCTAATTGTTTGTGGGTCCAAATGTAATTTTAAATTTACCATAAACTTTTCGACGTAGCAAAACATCGCTATGGAACCTACACTTCGAAGAAGGTTCACGACCCACGGAAATCGTGCGAAGTCCCCAACCCGCATTGGATCAGACTGCGGACTATGGCCTAACCCCTTGCCTGAGAGTTGACCCGTATTTGGCAGAGACTTACAGAGTAATGCTTGTCATCGTGGTGAAAAGTTTTTTTTATGATACTAAAAGACGGGACGAACAAGTCGGGCGCCTGGTGGAACGCGACACACGTGTTCATAACAGTTGCAATGCCACTCAGAGCTTTAAATCGCAAAGATCTGAGGTGCACTCCCACTGCGCCCGTCACATGTCAAGTCCCATGTCAGCCAGCCTTCAAAACTGCAACACAGTAATGCTGGCATTACTGCTTGGCGGCAGAAATAGGTAAGGTGGCAGTACTACCCTGGACGAACTCTTTCACAAGGACCTCTACTGCTACTACTTTAGGTCATACCAATGCAACCAGAGCATTAACAAGTGCATACTTGTCTAATTAACAGAAACAGATTCGTCAGCAACACACAGCACACAAATAGTCGGTAAGGTTTGTTATTAAATTCAATTAATCACTAGCATCTGATTTTAAGTCATCTCCTGCTTAGTGACGTTATATTGCGCTGTTTCTCTCGCTGTGGCCAAACCACCCTTTGCCGTTAGTTGAGTCTTCTTGACTGGCAGTGAGAAAATTATTCGCAGTACACATTGCACGACGTGTACTACTACCACTTCATTTTCAACTTCCGTTTGTCTTGCACTGATAAACAAGTCTGCGAGATTCTTGCGCCTCGCAGTTACGTGCTGTCAGCACTTCGGCGTTTTCGTCCACGATTTTGAGTAGTCCACACTCCCACTGCGCCCGCTACCCTGAGACATACATATGTTGCCAAGTCCCATGTGCCTGTAATTTTAAAAATTGTCAAGATTTGCTAATCGGAGTAAGGTACTCGCCGATTTTTGCCAAGGATGACCGCTTTATGCCCAGCATTCTTGCCGGGTCCGGCGTAATGTATCGAATAGCTTCATATAAATTGTACAGCCACAAGACTTTCCGGCAGCTTTACCAACCCGGCAAATTCGCCGAGAGTCTCAACAATTTTTTGGCATTTCGGGATTCGAGACTGATGTTTTCAGTCTCGGGAATATCGAGACTTTTTGAACTTAAATTACTTAATTAAAAAGTATTAAATAAGTATTAAATATCTACTAATACAACAGTATTTTTTTATTCTTGTTACATGGACATGGCAACGCTATAGAGTGGAGCTTAGTATAACATGTGGAGATTTGTAACAAAATCAGGATCTCTGTATATGAAACTGTATTAAACGCCCTTTATTTAAAAATTCACACCATAAAAATTGAGTTATAATAAAGAACGTGTTTTGACTGTTCAAATGTTTAGCCTATAAATATGGAAACCTACATTTGAAATAGTCTAGAAAGTTTTTCCGGGATTTTCAGACCGCACCGAATCACAATTTTTTTTCCGGGACGCCGAATTGCAGCTGAATTGACAGCCCTACTCCTAATATTAATGCAAACCATCCTGGTGGTTTTGTCTATATTATATACATAACTGCGTAGGCATAGTGGGAACGAGGCTTTATTATGAACCTCATCCTTTTTGAAGTCGGTTAAAAGTTTCATAATCAAATCCTGTACTGTATATGATTCACTGAAGCATAAAAATCCAATGACAGATCCCAGTGATACATCAAAAGTGACGAAATTGATATCTAATCGGTTATCTAAGTGTCAGTACTTCTTTTGAAGTGGCATATTGTAGTAGTGAGTGTAGTACGTCCCGCAACATTGTTGAGTGATTTATTGGAAATTGTGGGTGAGTTTTTGGAATAACCATTTTGATCCTCCAAAGAACACTACGCTTGTATAATTTTTGGATGCTTTATTTATTTTTTCACAAAATTCGTTTTTTTTATGTTTTGTATTTTGTTTTTTCTTTCTTAATTTTTTTTTACGAAATTCGAGGAGGATCATATTAGTAAATAAATATGGCTGTCCATAGCAGTTGCAGTGCCACTCAGAGCTTTAAATCGCAAAGATCTGAGGGGCACTGCCGCTGCCGGCACATTGGCGGCAGTACTTCCCTAGACGAACTCTTTCACAAGGAACTCTACTGCTACTAAAAAAAGTTGGCGCAATGTTCATTGGAGGCATCGATTTATTTGTAAATAATGAAAGGGAAATATAAATAAGGGAATAATGTAGGCTAGGGTTCCCTATATTTATAATTTTACTATTATTATTAGTTTTCATATCCTCCATGTACTCTTTTTCGTGGCCTATCTAATCGCACTGCTATTACAATAGTGTATAACTCAAAATATGTGAAATTCAAGATTATACCATTGTTAAATGTAAAATTTGATTTTCTGCATGTCAATAAAACCGTCGTTTGTATATTTTAAAAAACAACTAAAACTTAACTACTTAACTCAAAATGAGATACGCTTTATATGAGCTAGTTCTGGCCAAAATAGTCCTAATGAAAAAATATGAAATTATTTAGTCTCTTTTTAAATATGCGTATTTGGCAAGTAGGAAATAACGTAGACATAAATTTACACAGATCTTTCATGGGAAGCGAGTAATTAGCTTTTCGTCTATTCTGAGAAAATACACTTTTCTTTTCTGTTAATACACTATTGTATTAATTTGATTTATTTCACTGGAACATATTCACTAAGTATCATAATTTTCAATTACAGCTACACAATTATTCTTTTCCGCACATGCACTTTCATATTAAATACATAGGTTATTTTATTATGCACTGTTCACAATTAATTGCATTTATTATTTCAATGAACAATTGCACTCTTAGTCGTTTGTTAACCGACTTCAAAAAAGGAGGAGGTTTTCAATTCGACTACTTTTTTTTGTATGTATGTTACGCGATAACTCCGGTATTTGTGAACCGATTTTCATGATTCTTTAAGAGGGTACCTCCATAGTGGTCCCATTTAATTTTGAAGAAAATCAAAACTTGGCGAATAGACGTAATTCCACGTAATTTTGAGGTCGGTTTTTTTAGTAGTTCGTCCAGGGAAGTACCGCCATCTTATAAATTTCTGGCGCCAAACAGTAATGTGAGCATTACTGCGTTTCGGGTCGGAAGGGTAAAATTACAGGCTCATGGGATTTGTCAACTTATGTCTCAGGTTGCGATGACGGGCGCAATGGCAGTGTCCCTCAAATTTTTGCTATTTATAACTCTGATTGGCACTGCAACTGTTATGGACAGGCGTGTCGCTTACAAACAGACGCACTTAGTTCCATCACTTAGTATAATAAAAACAAAAAAGGCGGTTAAAAATTATATTTATGTTAAAGTTGTTTATGATCAATACCAAGTGAAATTTGTAATTTCATGTTGCACCTTATAAAGGAGACCCGTGCACGGCAGTCACACAATAATAATAGCAATGAGAGAAATCACAGTGCCCCCGTAAACACAATACCCTCTTTTAGCGCAACAATGAACGCATTGTCGGGCAACGACCTTCGACTATCGATATGAGTGGCATAACCATAAATAAGTATAGAATATTATTCAAGTGTATTGGTACTTCTAAGAAGTAATGTGGTATTATCAAATTTTAGAAGGTTAAGAGGTTTAAAACAAATAGATGAATTTGGGTTGCGATTCAGGGTACCCGAAATACTAAAATAAAAATTACAAAATCAATAAATAAAAAACATTTATTTATAGAATAGAATAGAATTATTTATTTCGGACCATGATCCATAATAATGTTAGTAATACAGTAAATTTTTCTTACGTGCTATGGTTAGTTTAATACAAAATTACTTAATTTTAGTGAAAAGAAGTGAAAGTCTAGACCACTACCCTACGCACGTGTAGTTGCACCCAATGTTGTTGGTAGGGGCAGTCCAGCCTATTGGCAACAACGGCTAAGATGCTATTAGCGCTGCCGCGCACACGCATCATTAGTGAGGCAGCCTTCTTGCGCATAATGGCATGAAAGCCATCTGTGTGGGCCTCCGTGAACATGCACTACAGTGTCGCGGCAGCCCCATCAGCATCCTTTATAGGGAATGAAACTATTTTTCCGGATTTCAATCGCGTATTTTTTCAAATAAACCAACGTTTCGGGCCGGTTTTGAAGGGTGCTGGTGATATTACAGGCACATGGGACTTGTCAACTTATGTCTCAGGGTGACGCGCGCAGGCCCCTCAGATCTTTAACTTCAAATTCGCGATAAACGTTAAATCATTTACGATAACGCATAAAGTGTATTTATATGTTTTTATGGTTGTAGATATGATAAAATTCCTTCGCCACTCAATTCCTGTTCGGTAATTGAATTTATCTTTGATGTATCGATTCTTGATATAATATGTATTTTTACATAATGACACTAATTCTCGTTATATCCAATTACGAGTCTGATAACTTTTATCTTTTAAATATTTGTATTGTGTAAAAAGTTAACATTCCTGCATTATCTGTCAATAAATTATACATGCTTCGACCAGACAAAATATAACGCAGCACGGAGTACTAAAAAAACCGACTTCAAAGACTACATCTATTCGCCAAGTTTTATAAACCAGGTACCGGGTTTGCCACCCTTAGACGTGGGATTTTTTCTTCAAATTTAAATGGGACCAATACTGAGGTATACCCTCTTTCCAATAAAAAGAGAATCATCAAAATCAGTTCACATAATATACGAGATATCGTGTAACATACATACAAAAAAAAATCAGACGAATTGAGAACATCCTCCTTTTTTGGAAGTCGGTTAAAAATATTCGGTAGAGCACTATGGGTATTTATTTATTGTTTATTAGTTTTTCTTTCAAAAAAACTCACTCGATCGACCTCAAAGTTGTGCTTATCCATTTCCGTTGTGGGAATTACTCATGCCAAGTTTTATTGAAACCGGCAAACGGAAAGTGGATGAAATTAAATAAATCGGATTCATCCCTTAATTTGCCACCCTTAGAGGTGGGATATTTGAATGGGTTCACTGCTGAGGTACCCCCTTTCTAACAAAAAAAGAATCATCGTAATCGGTTTACAATTGTCGGAAAAATCGCGTAGTACACACAAAAAATACAGACCAATTGAGATCCTCCGCCATTTTGAAAAAAATATGTCTTTCATTTTTAATTATTCACTTCTTTTTATTGAGTAGTAATGAACAAAAAGCGTTTTCAATTTTATTGTTAGATTCAATATTTTTATTTACTAACGTAAGGCTCTATATATATTGCGGCGTTACGGAATGGAAGCGAATTTTTAAAGTTTATGGTCAATCGTGAAACGTACAAACTAAATACGAGCCAAAATCTTCCGCGGAATGCTCGAGCATTCTTGAGCATGCTCGGATGCGTACAATATCGTTACATCGAGCGTAATAGTAATAATAATATGCCAGACAACTTTAACTTTGCCTGTAGTGCTGTAGCACAGTATTTACCTACCTTTCATCTAAGTAGATCTTGTTAATTACACCATTGCAGTTAACCTATTAGTAGAAATAGAGCTCCTTGTGACTCCTAGTCCAGGGAAGTAGCGCCACTTTACCTATTTCTGCCGCCAAGCAGTATTATTACTGCGTTCCGCTTTTGAACGATAAGGTTGCTAGTGAAATTACACGCGCATGGTACTTGTCAACTTATATCACAAAGTGACAGGCGCAGTGGCGGTGCCCCTCAAACCTTTGCGATTTAAATCTCTGGGTGCCACTACAACTGCTGTGGACAGGCGTGTCGCTTTTCGCCAGACGCACGTCTTGCTCATCCGGTCGCTTCAAATTTTAAAAAATCCATGGATGAACGGTTGCATCTTAATTAACAGGTCAAGTTTCAAATTCGTGCGGCAGCTTACAGTATATGCACACGGCGGCAGACGCGCTGTAGTGAATCGATTCAAACGCGCGCAATGTGCGTTGTAAGCAAGAAGATTATATACTTCATTTTTCATGTAGTTGCTGCATTTAAAAAATTAACTGAAATTAACAAACAAAACCTAAATTAAAACTGTCTCATATCAAAATGCGCGATACAGACGGGCAACTGCAGGTCGTATAATTATGCGCAGATAACGCGCATTTACGGATGCTTATTACAAGCCTGCAGGCAGGGAATTCCACTCCATAGCCGTTCGTCATATAAATGTCATGTCCAACTCTGCGAATCGTCGGTTCGAGTTGTACTCTAATACTAATAGTTATTATATTACCTGTATAGGTGAATAAATTATTATACAAGCTATAAAACGCGGACAAGGCGACTAGAAAGAATACAAAAAATGTGAAAGATGTATATGTAAGAATAAGGAGTTGGGTGGTTGTATAATAATTGTAGATGAATGTGTGTTTTGTTTAGAGGTGTGTTTGTGTGTGTAGATATGTAAGAAGTGAGTGGAGTGTATGGGATGCGAATGAAGCTTCATACTTGACATTGTGTTTTAATTTATTTTATTAATTGTAAGGACAGTATGCGATGCGTGCAACTTTGTAAGCGACCACTCCATTTTTAAAATATAAATAAATTAATAATTAATATACTATTATTTCTAATGTAAATTCAATTTAATTTAATGTAATTCTTAGTTATTTACTTCGTTGATAATGATAATATTCGGTTAATAAAATTCAATAATTGTCTAGGTAATGTAACGTAATGTAATTAATAATTTGTTATAATTATTAATACAAAGATCGAACACTCAAATCTTTCATAGATTTCTCATAGATGGCGCTACGACTAAAAAGTCGTTGAAAAACCAAATACAAAGACACGACGCAAGCACACAGAAAAATTCGTGAGGTCCGTTGGTTCGTTCCGTGGCTTAGTTGGTATAGCGTCTGGCACGGTATGCAAGAAGATGTCGGTTCGAATCCGACCGGATCGAAGGAATTTTTTCTGAGTGTTTTTTCTGAGTGTTCGATCTTTGTATTAATAATTATAACAAACTATTGGAGTAATTTCACAAAAAATAATTGAATATCAATTCAATAAAAATTTAGCTAATTAATAATGTTTTTATTTTATTTTATTTATTTTAATTTGATCGAATAATACTCAGGTATTTGACAGGAACTATTTTGAGCGGATATTGAACGGAGAATAAGTGTGGACACCGTTAACCAAATTAAAATAGTTCATTTCCGAATAGGTTTTACAGGAAACAGGGCAAACCGTTATATTACGTCAATCAATCAGAAATTGCTAGACTTTTAATGTTAAAGAACCTACCATTTATTTGTCCGTAGTTGTGAAAGAATTCGTCAAAAGTTTATGCCGCCAAGTAGTAATGTAAGCATTTGTGTTTCGGTTTTTGAAGGGTATGGGTGCGGCAGTAATTACCAATGGTCGGAAAAAGAGGTTCCACTTGATTTTTATTTTATAAAATACAAGTGCGCATTTGGCCTCCATCTCACATCATCGAAAGTGACGATGAGGTCGACAATCGAGCATGCGCACCTAAATAATGCTTATTCACTTTCGCCTTCAAAAGATCCAAGTTATAACGTTCAGGGAACAAGTCTGCAGGCAGGGAATTCCACTCCATAACCGTTCGCCATATAAATGTGGAAGCGTAACGCTTCGTGCGAATCTTTGAAATGTCCACAGCATAGGGGTGGAAGCCAAGCCTACGCCTAGTCCCCTGGTGATGGAAAGGAGACGGCGGAATTATATCGTGTCCGAGTCACCTATAAGCCTCTTCTACGCCACGCTTGTCATTTGAATCCAAGTGGCCAGTTGGTAAATAGCAGAGCCATCCCAAAGGTGGCAGCAGTACTCCATACGCGACCGGACTTGTGCTTGATACAGCTACCCAGCGTTTACCCGTCGGCGCGTAAATAACACGCCGTGTGCATAGGCTGTTATTCTTATTGCTTTAATTCCTAAGTTACCTAAAGTGCATGTTTACTATCAATTAGATATTTTTGCGTAGATAGTAAAGACGTAGGCGGCGCCGTTTTATGTTTTTCGACAGAACGGTGTTTGCGATCGGCATGATATCGGTGTAACAGATAATTTTTAGATGTTTAAAAAATACACTGAAATATTTGTTCTATCAACCTTGACCTGTATTTTCACAAGGATATAATACTGCTACCAAAAAGAATGTTTGTAATAAACACTTTAAAATACGAAACAATGTACTCCAATAATTGTAACTTTTTTATAAAAAAAAATCGACTTCAAAATTTCGTGGAGTTGCGTCTATTTGCCAAGTTTTATAGAAATCGGTTACCGGAAAGTGGACAAAACCGGATTCATCCCCTAGTTTGCCTCCCTAGAGGTGGAATATTTTCTTCAAATTTAATTCAAGGGATCAATAATGAAACCATCAAAAAACCAACCATAAAAAAAACCATCAAAATCGGTTCTCAAATGTATATTATAGTATATACAGTTCAATTGAGAACCTCCTCTTTTTGTGAAGTCGGTTATAAACAATGTTTGTATAAGAAATTATATTGAGATCGTCATACAACAATGAAAATTATAAAATGAAATGTGCACAATAATTATAAAATTAACAATTCATTAATAATAATCTTGTTCTTATTAAATTACATATCAAATATCATTCTTTATCAAGGATGGTAGTAAGTTGATAACAAATACATGACTCGAGGAAAAAGGAGGAAATAGTACAAAACTATGATTAAAATAAAATAGAAAATACTCAATAGCGTTACTTTTTTAGATCCATAAATTCATTTACAGAGTATAAAGAGTTTTCCAAGAAAAGGTCTTTCAGCCGGCGCGTCAATGTTTCGTCAGATGGTTCAAGTCTGAGTGTCGTATTCCAGATCTCTACTCAATGCTCAAGTCAGGATTTGAGCAGACTTGAGTATGATTTCAAGCAATGGAAATACGACCCTAATGGCAATGACTTGAGTATGATTTCTAGTGCTTTGAATCATACTCAAGCCCTGACTTGAGCATTGAGTAGAGTTCTAGAATACGAACCTGAGAGTAGCGGGTAGACGCTTATAGTAAGTAGGCCTGATGCCATACGTGGGGGAACTGTTCTCAATAAGAATAACACTTAATAATAAGAATAACTCTTAAAAACTCACGATACGGAACAGTTTACTCCAATAAGTCGAAGTGACATTCTCTAAGCTAACTCGTCGAGATCAATAATGTGAGCCCAAACGCAAAGCCCACACTTTAAGCAACTTTATGAGAAGGATATACCTATAAGTAGTTTGTAAGTTGCCTGCTTATCGGTATTTTACGGGATATACCACGGAGAGTGTGCGATGGAATTACACGATTGAATTCCTCCTTCCCCTTTCCATCACCGGGGGACTAGGCGTAGGCTTAGGTTCCACCCCTATGATGTGGATATTCCAAAGATTCGCTACGCTTCCACATTTATACGGCGAAAGGCTACGAAGTGGAATTCCCTGCCTGCAGTGTTGTTCCCTGAACGTTGTGACTTGGACCTTTTCAAGGCGAGAGTGAATAGGCATTATTTAGATGTGCATGCTCTATCGTCGACCTCATCGTCACTTTCCATCAGGTGAGATGGAAATCAAATGCGCACTAATATTTTATACAAAAAAAAATTCGCCGTCTCCATAACATTTTTAGATCTTCTTTAATGTAACGACCGAAAAGGATGTTGGCCCCGCCCCGACATCAAGAACACGCAGTTAGTTATGTGTGCCATTTTGGGGCATTCGGCTATTTGAAGTTCAAATTCAGGTCTTGTGCAACTAAGTCCTTCCAGTGATACCTGGGAACACTCGTTCGTTCCAGGTACATTGACTTTACAATACGATCCTCTGTCCATCTGTGCCCAACTATTGCGGCCTCGTTTTTTTGGATCCCATAATGCCTCTAAATAACAAATTGTTTTTTTTTTCAGTGGCGGCATAATGACAGAAACGCCAATAGTTCGATTGGAGCAGGGGCAGCTGCAAGGCCGTCTCGTTACCATACCGTCCGGCAGGAACTACTACAGCTTCCAGGGCATTCCTTATGCTAAACCTCCCCTGGGATCTTTGAGATTTAAGGTACGATACGAGAAATTCTTAACGATGAGCATTTTCTTTGGAACCAAGTCTCTCCCTGCCGTAAAAGTGAAATATTTGTCAAAAGTTAGTGATTGATCCACAGATTAGGAATTCAGGAACCTTTAGTCTTTGAAGGTTGCACTTTCTTACATTGTACTTCCTTAAAACTCCTTAAATAGTAGAATCTGCAGAAACCTCTACAATGACTAAGCAGAAAACTCAATATTAGCGAAGTCCAAAAAAGACACCGTCAATAAGCAAAAAGAAGAAGCCTTTAGCGTCTTTCACCTTTAGGTATCTTGAGTGTTGACGTCACATACATATGAGAACAGCTTTTTTTAAATACCAAGTTCCATTCAGAGCTTTAAATTAAAAGAGCTGAGGGCACTGCCTCTGAGCCCGACATCCGTGAGACGGAAATAGGTAAGTAAGGTGGTAGTACAGAAAAGGTTGTAAACCACAAATAGAGAACAATAAAAATAGACTACTCGGTCCAAGAATTTATTGTATAATTAAGGCGAAAGAAAAAAGAAAGGCTGTAACAAAAAAAGGTATAAAAACACTCCGTACTTAAATACTACAAAATCATGAGACAAACTTACCCCGAAAGTGCCGAATTATACAAATATTCATAGGTTTAAGTGGTATTAAAATTAGTACTTGATTTAGGATGGGAACTGGTAAAAAGATCAAAAGTAGATGAGCAGGAGCGCTCGCTTCAGCGATTAGGCAGAGAGTGACGACGGAACGAAAGAAAGTGAGAATGATGAGGCACGGAATCAGAGAACTATTCGAAATTTAAAAATAAGTGGCCAGGAACCAAAGAAAAGGTGATAAAAAGATGGGGATGACGATAGAGGAGTTCGCATCGTCACAGTATTTCCCTGGACGAACATTTTCACAAGGAGTTCTACTTTACTACAGGTTTTAAGACATTCTGTGTTCTAAACAAAAATTTATACCAGCCATTGAGTTCATAAGCTCTTACCTCTTCTATGAATAAAATAGGACTTTCCGACGGCCCCTCGATCGATTATATTTGTTAAGAGCGAACATGCCAAAAACGTTTTGACGTCGGCTCCGCCCAAATTTGTGAAACAAATATATGCCTGAAGTTCGCGTGACATGCGACAGGAGATGTTGAATTTTGCGCATTAAAAGTAACAAATTCGTTTTAGCGGAATAACTCTAAAACTAAAGGGATTAAAAAAAATCCGTAGTGACAGTTGTCGATCATGCATAAATATAATTAATTATCTATTTTTTGTCATAATAACGTGTAGCATTTCGAGGATAAATCGAAAAAATGTGAAAATTACAGGTCATTTGTGATTTTTATCTATCGAGGAAACTTTATTGTTTTATGTTTCTGATTAATGTCTATGCTTGAATATATCGTGTAGTTACTCATACAATATTTTATTTTTAACTTTAAAGTGGATATACCCCTCTAAAATCAAATCGAAAATTAGGAATTTTTCTTCTGCTCCCTCTAACTACAAATACAATACACACATTAAGGCCTATGTTATAAATCTATTAACTAATGTAATGAGCTAACCTAACCATTATGTAGTTAATCTCGTTATTGCACTAAACAAGACCAAAATAAAAGCAAGAGCTGATGCAAGATTTTTAAACAAACATTGTACTGACTGCAGATGTACTGTTGAGAGATTGCTTAATCTCAACAAACAATAGAGTGATATTATACTGGTGATAAGATGTTTTAGGTTCTGCGAATTATTCAAAATCTTATGTAACTGAAGTGATCTCATGTGAAGGCTGATAAGTTGATTTTGATCCTCAGAATTTTAAAAACCCAATTTCTTATATTGACGTCAGAAGTAAATACTTTGCGACACAGAACAATAAATACAGTAGAAGTGGTTAGTTAACGTCAGACGCGTGCCAACTATAGGTCTCGAAAGACATATCTGAACTTAGTCCGCCATTTTCGCTTTGTATGGTATGGTTGTGTCATTCTTTCGTGCAAATTCTCTGAAATCCTAGAAAAATGCCTTGTTGTGCTGTTTTGGAGGGCAAAAGTGATAGCCGCACCAAAAATATTATCCGTGGTTGTATTTCATCTTATTTTAATACATTTTCAATTTTCTGTTTAACGAAATGACTTATTTGTTACTAGAAACGAAAGTAAAGTTTCTGCCCCTGCAATATGGTCGCTTCTTGTTTAGAGAACTAAATTAATAACTCCAATAGCTAGATGCTAGATGGTAGCACATTGACTGAAATTTCAATATAATATCAAAACGTTGTAATTTGAAAGAAAGAAAGAAAGAAAAACGTTTATTCGCACATTTAAGTCACTTTACATCCCTAAATTATAAACATAAAATTAAATTGATAGCTATTTATTAAATAATCTATAAATAAGAATGCAAAGTGACACAAAAGAGGAAAAGGAGACGACACAGCAAAAAGTCTATCTCTGGCGAGAGAGACGCTGATTTTCAGTCGTTCCTGTTGCATCATCGACTGGATGTTGAGAGAGCGGTACATATTATTATGTTGTGTGTATCCTCTGTTGTGACATATATATTCTTAATTATTTTCAATACGAAAACCTTAAAACCTTAGTATTATATAACAATTAATATTTTAAATCTGTCAATAAGTATTTACTGCTAAAGAAACACGGACCTACAACAGCGTAATCATGTAAATAGAAATATACAACTTTAAGCATTACATTGGTATGTTAGTGCCATTGACTTACAAATAAATGGACGACGGGCCTAATACAAAAACCACGAAAAAAATGTCCCAAGTCAACCTATTCGAAATTTAAATTGTAATGTCATCGCAGTATCGCGCTGTCCGTAGAACAAATGAAGACTAAAGCGGAGTGTCGCGCTCTGTATACGATTTTAGCGCCTTACAAGTGCGGACACTTTTTAGCGCGGACCCGACGTCCATATAATTGCAAGTCAATGGTTAGTGCACATAAATATAACAAGCTGGCTAGACTAAGAAACTTCCGACATCAGAGCATACGCTGCTTTTCCAATAACATAATTTTCAGTTCAGTTTCAGTTCAATTTGTAATAATAGGTATTGATGGGTCAATACCATTTTTTTTCAACGATATGCCAACACGGTAAAGTTTAAATTATATTAATAATGAATTACGACCAATCGATATCAAGGTTTTGTAATGTTTCAAATTAAGAGTGTGTGAGTTTTGGCGACAGAGGTTAAGACACTTTCAATGCTTTCTTTCTACCGTGGGTTGCCACGTCACAATTTCAGCGTCCTCGTGTTGCCCATCGATATTTAATTAGAAACGTGTCACACTGGCCACAAATTAACAATAATAATGCGTCAGACAACCACACCAATTGTCTGGTCTTAAACTAGGAAATTTCCTGTCCTATGAGTACCAGAACCCCAAACCAGAACCAATTTAGTACTTTCATTTCCCAAATTAGTAGTGATGAAAGAGACTCGGTCTTTTAAAGCCTTTTAATAAACCGCGACTAATTTTAACGCCTCACGACTAGTCTAGTATTTTAACCCTCAAGTCATGATTCATAAGACTAAAACTGAAGACTAATTCGAGTCGAAGTCTTTTAACCCTAGGAAGCTTAAAACGACTAAAAAGACTAAAACGACTGACGCCTCATAGCCTCGAGAGTCGCGAGTCATGAGCCGTATGGCGTGATTTTAATTCTACTCACAAGGTATTTATTTTACGATTTTTATTATAAGTAAATAAACGTGAGTACACTACATACTATTTACGTAATTTTTATTTATAAACTTCGGGTTTAATAAGACATAAAATATGTATAAGTCCTTTGCAAACAACTCGAGTCGTTTAAGTCTTTCAAGTCGTTTAAGTCTTTTAGTATAACGACTGAGTCTTATTAATAAAAACTCGAACCACCAGTCTTGATTTTAGAGTCGAGTCCTGTAAAATGGAGTCGAGTCGTTATAAAACGCCTTAAAAGACTGAGTCTCTTCATTACTACAAATTGGTCCTGGGAATCGGACCTGAGACCTCTTCATCCAACTTTCAAGGTCCTAATTCTGATTATTTTAAATCATCTCAGTTGTGTGTCGATAGAGTACGAATGACAGCATTTTGTACGTGTGGTATTCTGCTAAAAGTCAAAGCTTGCCGTCGTGTGGTGGCTAGACATCGTGCGTGCGTGGTTACCACGCCGGACTACCACGCAGAGGTCCCAGGTTCGATTCCCGGGCCGGGAGAAATATTTGTATGGCCTACATTTATTTCTCTCGTAAGTTTGGGTATAATTTGTGGTTGTCTATGTGTGTTCATGGCACCCGCGACACAGGGTTTCCCTAGTGCGGGGCTATGTTGAGTGTGTTCGTTGAGTGTTCGTTATTTATTTATTTATTTTATTTTTACTATTCAACTGCCATTGCAATTTTTTGATATTCTGCTCTGCAATGGCGACTGGATGGTGTAGTCTACTAATATTATTTATATTTAATTAGACGACTAAATAGCTGATTAAACGAGATAGAAATTAAGATATGCATAGTAATTTCCATGATGGTTTTAGTAAAGCAACATCGATCATTAGTGATTGAATGAATGCCAACACTGCCATTCCTCTGACACTCTATTGAGTTCTCGAGTCCAGATTTTGATATTCGACTCGTTAGTAATTACAAATCCTGTCATTCGACTGACAAATTAGTAATGTACTAATTTTCGTATTGGAATTATCTGAATGATCATTCATTACTAATCCATAGATTCCATAGAGCATTTCTGCCTAGCCCTCTCTGACGTGGTGGATGCGTTGCAGGCGTGTCTGGAACGCGCGCGTGTAATAGCAGGGCAAATACGTTTCGAGACGACACTAATACACCGAGCTTTTCTAAGATAGAAGGATTATCCACTTTGTGGCGTAAAAGTCAGACAATAGTGAAATATTATCATAATTGCAATATAATCTTAATGAAGTCTCAATGGAATTACAATTAGCAGAATTAGGGCCCCTGATGTACGATCGATCCTAAATACATGGGATTGGTTTTAAACCCTGCTTATATTCCGAAAAGGCATACGTATCTTAATCTCAACCAGTCGATAGTACATTTGTATTGAAGAAGTAACCAGCAGTAATCGATGTCTTCTAATATAAAATCTTTTACTGTTCCAGGCACCACAGCCTCCAGAACCATGGGAAGGCGTCCGCGACGCTACATCGGAAGGCAACGTTTGCGCGCAAATCGACCAATTGATCCATAAAGAATTCATTGGGGACGAAAACTGCTTATTCCTTAACGTGTATACTCCGAATCTTGACGGAGAATTTCTTCCAGTCATGGTTTTCATCCACGGTGGAGGATTCAAGTTTGGTTCAGGCAATTCCAGCTTTTATGGAGCTGATTATCTAGTCGAAAAGGATGTCATTATCGTAACTATTAATTATAGATGTGGTCCGTTAGGTTTCTTAAGCTTGAATACTCCCGAAGTCCCTGGAAACGCTGGTTTGAAAGACATCGTACAGGCTGTAAGATGGGTTAAAGAGAACATTCACAATTTTGGTGGAAATTCCAGGAATTTGACAGTTTTTGGTGAAAGCTGTGGGGGAGTCGCTGTTTCAATCCTCACAGCGAGTCCATTGACTAAAGATTTGATCAGCAAAGGTATTATACAGTCAGGCACCGCATTAAACAGTTGGGCGTTCCAGAAAAATCCTATAGAAAATGCAAAGCAACTTGCAAAACATGTCGGTTGTGAATCTGAAGATGTGGATGATGTTTTAGAGTTCCTGACAGCTACTTCTGTTAAAGACCTAGTCCACGCTCATAATAACATGCACACTCCTGAAACATTCCTCACCAAAGGAACAAATCTTTTTGCTCCGGTAGTCGAGAAAGAGTTTCCAGGAGTAGAAGCAGTATTGACAGAGGCGTTTATAGATTTGCTGACATCTGGACGTGTTGCAGAAATCCCAATCATGATTGGCTCAACAACTCTCGAGTTCACTCACGAAAGAAATGTAGACGACTTGCAAGCTTTCATTCCGGAAGACTTGAACATCGCAAGAAATTCTCCTGAGGCTATTGAAATTGCTGAAAAGATCAAGCAACTATATTACAAAGGCAAGGGACCCGGCGTCGAAAGTTTGGTTGAGTATTTCGAATTGTTATCTGATAAACTGGTGAATATAGACACGCATAGATACGTGCAGTACTTAGTCCAGGTTTCGAAGAAACCTGTTTATTATTACAAATTTGATTACGTCGGAGAATTGAATGTTTCGAAAAAACTAATTGAGAGTTTCGGATTGAACCACGCTGCACATATGGATGACCTTGGTTATCTTTTCAAGAACGACTTTCAAGAAGGTGTGCAACCAACTTCCCAAGATATGAAGATGAGGGAACGAATGCTAAGGCTTTGGACCAACTTTGCTAAGTGTGGGTAAGTATCTTGATCCCAATATCGGCCTATACAGACAATTAAGGACTGACACCCAAATCCAAACTTTTAAGGTTAGAGTGAATCTTTTAGACAAATCCGTACATCGACGATCATATCCTATCAATTATTCAGTTTTTTCTCTGTCAGATTTGCCCCAATTAAAATTCTAATTAGAATATTTTAAATAACGTAGGCCTTGTAAACAACATCACTAATAATATTATAGCAGCTTTCAGTTATATTTACTGTTTTGTGATAGTTTTATTGAACATGTCATACTCTGCTGTTTCTGAAGACGGAGGAAAATTACATTTACAGAGTTCTCAGTGTTCGTAAAATGTTCAATAGTCATGTAGTTGTTATCGACAGTTTTATCGACAGGATATGAAAGAAGGTAAAATTTGGCGAAAAATATTTGAATTGAGAATGTGTTTATGAATATGTTTTTTTCTTTGTGTTTTTAATAGACATAATTCTAAATATAGTACGTGGGCTGCACTATAAGTTACCGGAATGAATAATAAAAAAATACTATTATAATAAAAATACGAATTTATTGTTTCTCAAAATATTCTCCGTTAGCGTTAATGCACTTTTTCATACGAATGAACCAATTTTGAAAACATTTATGCCATTCCTCCGTGACAATCTCTGAAACATATTTTTCATACACTTCGACAGCCTCTTCAGGTGTGAAAATCGTTGATCGAGTAACTGGTTCTTAATTTTTGGAAATAAATATAAGTCACAAGGTGCCAGGTCGGGACTGTACGCGGAATGGCTCATAAGGTCAACGTTGTTCACCTTTAAAAATTCATTTGTCTGTCTAGCCGTGTGAGAATTAGCATTGTCGTGGTGCAAGATCATACGTCGTTTACGGTTATTTTTACGCAATTTGTCAAAAACTTCCGACAAACAAATGGTCGTGTACCAGTCACTATTCACGGTACAACGATTCAACGATTCTCCAAAGCAACAGTAGCCACGTGTTCAGTCTTATTAAAAAAAGAAGCAATCATCTGCTTAGAGGCACTTTGCACGCGCGCCACTTTGGTTGGTTTCGGCTCATCTCGAAAGAGCCATACAATCGATTGCTGCTTTGTTTTGGGATCATAACTATAAATCTTATGTTTCGTCACCTGTTACTATATCCCACACCAAATTGGACGCCCCTTCGTTGAATCTGGTAAGCATAGCATTGCACCAAGTAACGCCATACGTTTTTTGAGCCTCAGTCAAATTGTGTGGGATCTACCGAGAGTACAGCTTTTTCACACCCAAATGTTTGTGTAGTATTGATTGTATTTGTCTCATGCCTATGCCTAAAGGTGCCCAAATCTCATGGTATGTCACATGCCTATCTGTTTTGATCATACGGCGTACAGCATCGATACACACGACCGCGTTTGAATTCTGCAAACCAGCTATAAATAGTCGTCTTGTATGGTGCTTCATCGCCAAAAGCAGTTTGAAGCCGAGCGAAGCTCCGTTGAGCAGTTAAATTACCGAGAGCACAGCTTTTTCACACCCAAATGTTTGTGTAGTATTGATTGTATTTGACTCGTGCCTATGCCTTGAGATGCCTGAATCTCATGGTATGTCACGTGCCTGTCTGTTTTGATCATACGGCGGCAGCATCGATGTTTTTGTTGTTCACAGCAGAGGATGGGCGACCATCACGAAATTCGTCACTGAGATTCACACGACTGCGTTAGAATTCTGCATACCACCTATATTTAGTTGTTTGCATGGTGTTTGATCACCAAAAGCAGTTTGAAGCCGAGCGAAGTTCCGCTGAGCTGTTAAATTACACTCTATTTGATGACGCCACAGTGTAAAAACACTTGTTTTTACACTGTGGCGTCACTTGCCAGTCAAATGAAACAAACTGTATACTACAGCCAAAGAGTTCCATTTTCAAATGTTGTAATTACTTTTTAAATATTGTTTATGTAAGTGGCCAATTCCGAAAACTTATAGTGCGCCCTATGTATACGTATGTGAATATGAATTGCCAATTTTCGTATCAATTTACAAAAATTGACTATTCAAGTGAACCTGTGCCCAGCAGTTAGATGAATAATGGGCCGATGATGATACAAATTAAACAAGTTTGGCTATTTATTCCATAAGCGTAACTAACATTCAACCAAGAGTCGATAGAATATTTATTGATTGCAATCACTAGCTGCTTGCAAGCGGACAACACTTGAGCTATGAACTCAAAAAACTCAAAACTTAAAAAAAAACTGACTGTAGTTAAACATAGTTGTAAGTAACTGCAAACAATGTTATTTAAGATTAGTTTTATAATTATGTTCATGTAGATAAATAAAAATCTTTTTATTATTTATTTAATTTTGCTAAATAACTTCGGCTACTATTGACATGATTACAATATGATAATTGTTTTGTAGGAAGTAGGTTTCATTCCTAATCGCTGCTTCTTTAGACACTCTTCCTGCAGTAGTTTACGACATCACTTCTGTCTAAATTTGTACAGATACTCTCATGAATTTTCTCCTTGTTACAGTAACCCGACTCCCGAAGAAAATCACTACCTGACTGTTACCTGGTTACCGGTATCTAAAGACAATCTTTACTACCTGAACTTAGGCAATGAGCTTTCCCTTGGAACGAACCCAGATTGTGAAAAGATGGAGTTTTGGACTTCCCTTTACAACAAACACTATAAGATCTGGGACCATCCCAAGGTCAACAACGAGGAAGTACCTAGAAAGGAACCAGAAACCTTAACAGTTGTTCAAGGAACCACTACATTTCATGAACCTGACGCAGTAGATACGGTACCAGAACCAACAAAAACCGAAGAATTGAATGTGATTGATGAACGTATAGTAGTCGAAGAACCAACAGTAATTGAAGAACCAAAAGTTGTTGATGAACCTAAAGTTGTTGATGAAGAACCGAAAATAGTTCTGGAAGACCCAAAATTGAACCAAATCGACCCTGTCCGGGTTCAGGAAGAAGCCATTAACCAAGAAACTAACAACGGTTCTATTGAGGAACCAAAACACATAGAAACGGTTGAACAACCAGGAACAAAGCATATGAATGGCAATGGAATAGATAAGAAAGCTACACCGCGTACCTCGAATGAAATTAAAATGGTGCAAAACGCAAATGGAATTCCCAAAGATGTAATAAGAGCGAATGACCCCCCAGAGGACGACTTACCCAAAAATATTGGCGTTAACAAATTCGTGAATTTCTTCGAATCACTTGGAGGTAAAAAGTAATCGATTTGAATTATAACGTACACCACATTTGTAAGGTTGATATTCGGAACAACGCTGCAGACTCAAACTACAGACTTTAACGGCAGAGAGCAGTCCATAGTTGCGTCACCTGCGGTCTGCAGTGCAGTTCGGGATTGCACCTGACAAAAAACCTGTCACTTGTAGATATTACGTGTGTAGGACTTCAATACGTTGACAGTACGTATACACGAGTGCATGGCCAAAGCCGAAAGAGGGTAAATAGTAAAAATCATTGTTTGATGTGAAATCTAAAATTTTCTCTCCCTTCTCCGTTGACTCAGCGATCCGAAGTGGGTCATGGCTCTGTCTAGTGCGGTATCCTTCCTGTTCTCTGCGTGTAGGACGTCTCATGTAGGCCCTTCTCATCTCCCTATAAACTGGCACCCTTTAGCCAACGGAGTCCTGCAGACTTGTTTATCTAAAATAGTCTAAATTATTATTTTTTCTTTCAAAGTCGTTCATCACCTTTATACGTCATAATTTCATAAAACATAGATTTAGAAAAAATATTAATATTATGCTGTATTTATAACATTCCATTATTATGTTCACGAGAAATTTTTAATTTAAATTAATGTAGTTATTTATAATTAACGAAATTTATTTTTTGACTATGTCATTCAAGGACTGTACTCGTAGCATGATTTGTATTCTGCTCTCCTTGTCATAACTATAGTATAAAGATATAAATAAGATCATTGGGTTTAGGTAATTAACTAAAGCGTGAAACACAGAAAACGGGTGCGGGACGGGCCGGGTCGGGAGCACGGCGGGTATAATTCCGTGTATTTTTTTTAAATGTGAGCAACACACCGATGTAAATTCATTTTCAAAGAGGACTGTATCAGCGACCGCCATCTTGAATGTTTGATAACCAACTGAATGATGTGCAGCGTCTTCACAGCACATCAGTGAAACACAGCGTGTGTATGGAATGCCGCATCTAGTATGCTAGAACATAGATATCGTTGAGTTTTCGCTTTATTGGTACGCAACAACAACGTAGTTGACATTTTTTGGACGCCAATATCTCGAAAGTTAACAAAATGCAAATGCATTAGTTATGATAAGGAGTACAGTATTATTTTAAAGACGTAACAATTTTGTCGTTCAAAAACAATTAAGAATTATGTAGTAATGTTTGTAATTATTTAAAATTGTAGATATGTGCCAATATTGAATCCTAGTATATTTTATAAAGTAATAAATACTTATTGTGAATTAAGAAATAATTGTTATTTTATAGTCATTTATTGTTAGCATTATTTTTATAATTATTATTGTGTAATTAAATAAAAATTACGTATATTTCAAATGTAGTTTAGTTCTGGTCGACTTTACTGGTACAAACAACGGCAAATTTTTATTTATTTGCCGAGAAAACTTCTTTTTCTGCATCTGAAGCCATGTAGATGAGAGCTTCTAAGGTCCACAATAAACTTAAGAGGTCTATGCTATGGGTTATCTATTAATTACACAAGTTCTACGAAAAATTGTTTTGAATTTTGTCAGTCATACCAGTGGTATTTTTTGGGTTGGATACGGGAAAAACAATGAAAAAAATCCATCACTTGTTGTATATATATGTACAAATCACGTAATTTTGCACTTTTTTGACATACGAAGAATACGCACATACAACTGCCACCTTACCTATTTCTGCCGCCAAGCAGTAGAGTGAGCATTACTACGTTCTAGTTCCGAAGGTAGCTCTAGGTAGCTGGTGAAACTACAGGCACATGGGCCTTGTCAGCTTATGTCTCAGAGTGTCGGACGCAGTGGCAGTGCCCCTCAGATCTTTATGATTTAAAGCTTCTCAGAGCTTAAAAAATAAATTTGTTGTGTAGTTTACATAGCGTGCCTTATTCCAGCGTGACCATGGTCGAGTTTTGGAAATGTAACTAGACAGAAAAAAAATCGCTATTTAGTCGGTTCTAATCGCAAAAAAACTAGATTTAGTCGGTCCGCCGTTCAAAAGTTATGAGGGTGTTTTACTGTCCACGCTGGAATAAGCTTATTCCAGCGGCACCATTTCTCAATCTCGAGAACCACAACACCTAGCTTAGATCTGAATACACTAAAAAAAGTCATGATTTAGTCGGTTCTAGTCGTAAAAAACTAAATTTAGTAGTTACGCCGTTTGAAGTTATTACGGTGTTTTACTGTCCACGCTGAAATAAGCTTATTCCGGCGGCATCATTTTTGAATCTCGAGAACTACAGCTCCTAGCTTAGATTTGAATGAACCCAAAAAAAGTCGGGAAATTTTAGAATTAACTGGTAAACCGTGTGCTCGCGCTATTTTTTTTCTCAACCCGATATATGCAACAAGGATTTCTCCATTCCCTCCCAGGTGGAGCCACTATGCGTGGAGCGCTTAGGGGATGGAAAAAAAATAATAATGGACAGGAGCTGGCCCTATGTACGGAATAAGACAATAACATGTTTATGTACGCACATATCATACTCTCTATAATGTGTTAACTGCCTCCATGGCCGAACGGTTTCCATGCCGGACTGCCACGCAGAGGTCCCAGGTTCGATTCCCGGGCCGGGAGAAATATTTGTATGGCCTACATTTATTTCTCTCGTGAGTTTGAATTATGTCGGTAATATATGTGGTGTACTTTATATACACTACAATATTCAGGTTTTTTTCAGGGTGCAATCGCACCCTCTGGACAGCATCAACGGCCCCCAATTGCTTCGGACCTCGGAACCTACTGTCTCTTCAGCGACTATTAGGAGGCGGTAGGGACCACTTTGGGAAACTATGCCTTAGAGGTTAGGTTAGGTCGCGGATTGTTTTGTTCCGGTACTCATCACATCAGTAGCAACCCGTTTATAAGTCCTACTGCTGAGCAGGGTTCTCCTTTAAGGCGAGTGCTTTTAAGCCATAGTCAGCCATATTGGCCCAATGCTGATAGGACAGAAAGATGCTGCATTGAGCGACATTAATTTACAAGAAAGATATTTCGGAGTGCAACCCGCACAAATTACACTCAAACTCACGAGAGAAATAAAATGTAGTCCATACAAACATTTCTCCGTTTACGTGGATTCAAGAATTGCTACCTATTTGTTACCTTTTTAACCGAGTTCAAAAAAGGAGGAGGTTCTCAATTAGACTGTATGTTTTTTTGTATGTATGTTACGCGATAACTCCGGTATTTGTGAACCGATTTTCATGATTCTTTTTTTGCTGTACTTCCATAGTGGTCCCATTCCATTTTGAAGAAAATCATCCACCTCTAAGGGTGGCTGCTCACGCATGAAGATTCATTTTTATAAATAGCGTCCAACTTTAATTTAGGAGCAATTATTTTAATGGTTGATTTTGCTATTTCTCCACTTCAAGGCGTTTTTCTCTGATTATACTTTGAGTAGTGAGAACCGATTTTTATTATCTCCATTGTCAAGTCCTGTATAGTGGCGAACTAGGGGATATTTCAATAAAACTTAGCATATATACATAATTCCACGTACTTTTGAGGTCGGTTTTTTTAGTAAGCTGTACTGAGATTAATTAAATAACGGCTACCTTTGATATATTTTGAGAAATTAAATAAAATGATCCGCCGTTCTGATATCAGGATGGCTTCAGTATGAAGGGAGCAGAGTTTCCAAAAGTATGTATGTTTACGCAGGAATGCAGGGTGTGAAAGAAAGGTCTTCTGTTCGTTTTCAATATGCTGAATGTAATGTACTTAGAAATGAATACAAAAATATAATTATATTAAACAATGCGTCTGATGCGCTAATTCTCGCAGAGTGAGAAAAAAAGAAAATGACAGCTCCGATGCGAGGCGAAGTGTGGGAGGCGGGCCGGCTGCGCTTTTTTGTCGCGTGCGTTAACAAGCTCCTCGGGGTGGAACATTCTGTTCCACTGCATCAGTTATAGGTAGTACACCTAGTCGGTTGTAGGCTCGGGTCAGGACTCCCAACTTAGTGTAGACGTCAGCGACGCGTGGGCAGCCATCTGAAGATCCATGTAGCTGCACGATGCGGCCCAGCAACCAGCGATTGGGCGGGAGGCGGTCGTCGTTGATCACCACCATGTTTCCGATGCTTAGCTGTTTTTCACCTGGTCTCTGCCACTTGACTCGTTTTTGAAGCTCTGAAACGTATTCTCTGTAGTAACGGCTCCAGAACTGATCAATGAGCGCTCGTATTCGTTTGTAACGAGGCAAGGTGCCAATGTTTGCTTCGTTCGTCAAGCGAACCACAGGAGAAGGCAACATCGTGAGAGAACGTCCAAGAATGAAATGAGAAGGAGTCAGAGGTGCAAGGTCGTTTGGATATGAGGAGAGGGGGGTTAAGGGCCTTGAGTTAAGAATTCCTTCGATTTGTACTAACAGAGTGTTAATTTCCTCATAGGTAAGATGAGTGAGAGATAGCATTCTTTTTAAATGATGTTTAACAGACTGCACTGAACGTTCAGCTAAACCGTTAAAGTGGGGACTGTAAGCTGGCGAAAATTTAAATTTAATTTGCTGTTCCGCTGCATACGCACTTATATCATTGCATTTGGACTTAAGAAACCTTGAAAATTCATTGCAAGCACCAACAAAGTTGGTTCCATTGTCCGAGTATATGCTGAGAGGTTTGCCTTTACGAGCGATAAAACGATTTAGAGCGGCAATGAAAGCCTCCGCGCTTAAATCAGTTACAAGTTCTATGTGTACAGCCCTTACAGCTTGACAAACGAATACATAAACGTATGCTTTTATTAAGCGGCAACCTCTACCTTTTCTGTCAGCCAGTAAAACAGGACCACAATAATCAGTAGATACATGACTAAAAACAAATTCAGCCTGAAGGCGATTCCTTGGCAAATTACTCATTTTAGGTTGAATTGACCTTCCCGCAAATCTACAACAAATTATGCATTCATGTGTCACTTTCCTTGCTATATTCCTACCACCTTCGATCCAGTACTTATGACGCATGACTGATAGCAGCAACTGGGGTCCGGCATGCATGAACAACCTGTGATAGTGCCGGAACAATAACAGAGTTACATGATGAGCTGCATGCAGTAGAATGGGGTGTTTGGTTTCATAGTCATAGTTGGAGTTGCTTAATCTACCACCGACACGAACGACCTGCTCCTCAGCTAAGAATGGATTCAAATTTTGTATTTGGGACTTGCATGAAAGCTGCCCTTTGTGAAGGAAACTATTATATTCTTTAGCGAAACAATCCATTTGAACGATTTTACACAAGAGGAGACTGGCGTGATTCAGTTCAGGCACCTTCAGGTATCCTGCATTTCTATTTTCACGGTTCCTGCAATTATAGACGAATCTGAGCAGATATGCAATCACTCTTTGTAACTTGCCATATGCTGAAAAACGAAGAATGAAATCATTCTGATCAGTAGCTAAGTTACAACTAAGCTGATGTACATCAGCATCAATTGAGAAAGTAGGTGGCCATGCCACCACAATTTGGAATTTTTAAGCTGTTTGGCGTCGCAGCCGCGAGAGCCAATGTCAGCAGGATTGAGCGCAGTAGGTACATGCCTCCACTGGTCCGAGTCAGTGGATTCAGTTATTTCATTTATCTTAATCAGAACAAAGGCCTTGAGGCTCGCCCTTGGTGTTCTAATCTAACCCAAAACCACCAGAAGTGGCAGCTGTCTATGTTAAGTCTTAAAGACCCTTTTACAATATTTGCTAACCGGACCGCCAATAAAGCACCGCTAAGCTCCAAGCGCGGTACTGTCATTCCTTTGAGCGGTGCAATCATTTTAGCTGCAATCAAATTAATCACAATTTTACCACACTCTGTAACTGAGCGTAAATAGATACAGGCACATACAGTGCCTGCAGAGAAGCGTCACAAAAGGCATGTAACTCTATTCTTTTGGGGGATTCGCACAGTGCATGTCGGGGTATAATGATCTCATTCAACACCGTAATTGACTTTAAAAATGTTAGCCAGTTATGCTCTGTTTCAATAGGTAAATTTTCATCCCAAGACAATTTAGAAGACCAGAGCTTTTGCATGATAAGCTTTGCTTGCAGTATGCAAGGATTGACGAGGCCGAGAGGATCAAAGATCTGACCAATAGTGGACAAAACCGACCTTTTGCTAGACCCTTTGATACTGTCTGGATTTGTGTCTAAACTTTTTGAGAAGAATAAACAGTCCGATTTGCAGGACCATCGTAGGCCCAGCGTTTTAGCATGGTCATCACTTGTTAATTTTAATAAATCGTCTCCTCAGTCGTCTTGTATGTTCTCCAACACGATTGAACTATTTGAGCGCCACTTTCTGAGGTGAAATTGAGCCTTCTTAGCTGGTTTTGAACGCCTTGACAAATCTCTGATAATTCAGTTTCAGAGCTGTGTCCACTGATGTAATCATCAACGTAAATATCATGCAATATAGACTCTGACACCGCAGAAGCAAGAGAGGAAGCCTTTGAAAATTCTATGCATTCGTATGCTAGCTGCATCAAACACCTTGTGGTGGCTAGCCACATGGCTGAGGCAGTTCCATAGCTCACCGTATTGAGGCGGTAGAGGTTCAGCTCCTGAGAGGGATCAAAGCGCCAAAGAATCTGTTGTAGGCCGCGTTGGTCTTCAGATATGAGTACGCAACGATACATCTTCTCACAATCCGAAGTGACGACATATCTGTGCTGTCGAAAACGTATTAAAATGTTTATTAAATCGTCCTGGATCTTTGGGCCTACACATTGAATGTCATTGAAGGAAACACCAGTAGAGGTGGCTGTTGAGGCATCAAATACTGAACGCAGTTTAGTTGTGAGGTTCGATTCTTTCAATACACCGTGATGAGGCATTATATAAGAATACTTATCGTTATAGGTGGTGTTGGGAGTCATGTGACCTAAGTCAATGTACTCCTGTATGAAATTGCAATATTTTTCTTTGAATGAAGGGTCTTTAGCAAAACGTCTCTCCAATGAATGAAATCTGGTTGAGGCTTGGTGATAGAAATCGCCCAACAAATCAGGTGACCTTTTGAGAGGAATTTTTACAACAAACCTCCCATCATACCGTCTTTCAGTTGTTTCTAGGAAAAATCGTTCACACTCCTCTTCCTCCTTTGTAGTTTTGCGTGGACAGGGCACAGACTCTAACTCAAAAAATATGTCTAGCTGACTTTGTAATTTAAATTCATTTAGGAAATGGCAGTGGACTGTATGATTTTTAGATTTGCTTTTATTTTCCTTTTGTGTAGGCACAACTCCCGATACTAACCATCCCAATTTGGTTTCGCTGAGTATTGGCTTGTTTTTTCCTAAAGAGATACGACTTTGTCCTAATACATTCCAAAAAACTTCAGCATTTAGCAACACGCTTATTTCATAGGGAATGTTGAAACTAGGATCAGCCAGTTGTAAATGAGAGGGAATGCGTAGTGGAGTAATAGTAATACGTGCTGTAGGTAAAAGTTGAGTAATTTGAGGCACAATGAAACAATCTACTTCTTGTGTAAATGTCTTAGTGCGGGATGACAGACATAGACTTGATCTTTTGTGTATGTATTGTGTTTTGCAATTTAGTCCTTCAACTGTGGTTGAGGCTGATTGGGTTGGCAATTTGAGTTTCTTGCTCAGCTCATTTGTGATAAAATTTGTAGTGCTGCCATTGTCCAGCAAGGCGCGAACTGTGTGTTTTCTACCATCACTACCTACAATATCTACGAGAGCAGTGGATAAAAGGACATAGCTGTGTCTATTTGTAGAAGACAGAACTATGTCATGCTCTGTTTCCTCTTCCTCAGCCAGAGATTCAGTCTCATTATGCTTATGTATGTGTACCTGTTCCTGTGGATATGGCTCCTCCTGCACGTTTGCATCTGTATATGAAGAAGTGTCTTGGTGTGAAACCAATATAATGCGCTCACTCTCCCTGTTACTGACTGAAGTTGATGTTGTATTGTCAGTATGCAGCATTGTGTTGTGTATCCTTTCGCAAATCCTGCAAGGTCCAAACTTGTATTCATTTATGTTAAGTTCCTGTCTTAGGCAATTTGCACACAGATTTAATTGTTTCACCTTTTGTAGCTTAACATTGAGAGGCAGTGATTTGAATTTCAAGCATTGGTAAATGGGATGAAACTGCTTGCAATAATTGCATTTAATTGAGATAGATGGTGAATTTGTGATGAAGGATTTAGTTTTAGAGCTTACTGGCTCACTATGCCTTCGCCTGGGATCAGTGCGTTCCAAAGATTCTAGAAGATCTGCCTGACCTTTCAGAAAAGTTATGAACTTGTCCAGACTGGGTAGCTCTTTACAAAAATTGTTGTGTTCTCTCCAAGCCCTACTGGAAGTGACATCTAACTTACTGGATGCCATATGTATTATTAATACATCCCAGTTCTCTGTTTTGATTTTGAGTATGTTGAGTGCTCTTAAATTTTTATTTATATTGTCTATCATGCTTCTCAAAGCAACAGAAGACTCCTTTGCAACAGTTTGAATATCTAATAATGACTGAACGTGATTACTAATCAACAATTTATCACTATGATAACGTTCACATTATGTTTCCCATGCAACATCATAGTTGCTAGCAGAAAAGTCCAAAGACGAAATTACTTGTTTAGCAGCATCCTTTAAAGTCAGGCCACACAGACGCGGTATAGCGGGAAAAGCGTTTCGGGGCGGACCTGCGGGAAGCGAATGCGTGCCGGGGCATGCCACACCATACATAGCAGACCCGAGTGTAGTTCGTGACGGGACAGCGGCACGAAGGCGGCCGGTGTGACACCAAAAGCGTCACGCCACATTTCATTTTCAACACAAATAAAGAAAGGTCCATGTCACTATCGGATAGTGATGTAGAAGAACTTCTTTAAACTTTTGTATGGGGTGTTAAAGTTACCTTGAAAAAAAATCTGCTAAAAATTTCAAG
Source organism: Hyposmocoma kahamanoa (assembly GCF_003589595.1). Lineage (NCBI taxonomy): Eukaryota > Metazoa > Arthropoda > Insecta > Lepidoptera > Cosmopterigidae > Hyposmocoma > Hyposmocoma kahamanoa. The sequence goes on from NW_020653855.1 coordinate 1,430,812, forward strand.
AAAAAATTAAATACATATTTTTTTAGTGCTGAAACTAGAGTTTACTAGAGTAATTCGGGCTTTCTTTGGCATTGTGCTCATTAGCTGGGCTGTTTCGGGTTACCGTTACAAAAACTAGAACAGCAAAATTAGCAAATTTGTAATTGTAGTACTTAAAAATGGGGTACAGTGCGTACATTTTCAACATTTTTCATTAAAATGCTTATATTACAAAAACAAAATGACTCCGATTTTTTAAATATTTTTTTTTCTGGGTAGTTACAAACTAGGCAATATTCTGTTCCCAGGACACCCTGTATACTTACTTTGAAGGTTTTGAATCAAACTATTCATATGAACAGAAATTGTTTATTTAAAAACATTTAAAAAATTCTATAATCTTAACACAATTAAGTTGAATCATATTTTTTCAGTGAGACTCACTGGGCATTTTCATTATAACAAATAATAGGTATCTAAGATTTGTAGAATCAACAATAATAATTGCATTTAACTACTGTACCTACGTACTTTATTATTAACAATCTATATACGTAATTAACTTGAAACTTCTTTTTCTATCAGTCCAAATGGGCATTTTTATTTTAATAAATAATAAGTACCTATCTAAGATTTGTATAACACCAATTTTTTTGTTTAAGTCATGTATCTACATAAGTGCATTATTATGAACAATCTTGACATAGTTAATTTGAAACTTCTTTTTCTATCTGTCTCACATCACTTTTTATTTTGACAAATTATTATTTGTCATCTGATTATGCAATTGAAATGTTAACTTGAAACTTCTTTTTGTAGCAAACTCACTGGGCGTTTTTATTTTAACTAATAATATGTACCTATCTAAGATTTATGTAACAACAATTGTATTTAACTTATGTACCTACTTATATTATTATGGGCAATTTTAACATAGTTAACTTGAAACTTCTATTTCTAACAGACTCGCTGGGCATTTTTATTTTAACAAATAATTAATAGATAATAATATAGATATAAATATAGTACAATAAATAAAGATATAAAAGGTCCCTGTCGAAAGTTACATTATTATGAACAATCAACAATCTTAATACATTTAATTCAAACTTCTTTTACTATCAGTCTAATGCTGGCTTCCTACGGCCCATGATTTTTTATTTTAACAAATAACAGGCGTCTAAGATTTGTAGAATCAACAACAATTCTATTTGATTTTATGTACTTACTTAAATTATTATGAACAATGCATAATTGCAATTATACTTAACTTATGTACCTACTTATACACTCGGGAGCAATGAATCCGAGTCACTAACATAAAAATCAACATCTCAGAACTAACAATGCAAACTTATTCAAATAAAAAGTGTTTTGTAGACCATTTAATACTCTAATAAAAATTATAAAACTCCTTTATTGCTATATAAAACACTTTCTATTTATTAAATTAGCATTCATCGTTTCTGATATATTGAGGTTTATGTTTGTGTCCCAGATTCCTTGCTAGTATTACTATTCTTTGTAATAAGTCTTATTACATTTTTTATGTTATCACAGCATTAATTCAGTACCGTACCTCTTGGAATTACCCTGTGCAGCTTAGTCTTCAACGATATTACTGGTATCATAATGGGAAAAACAAGTCTTCAGGAATTTGTTGCAATGAAACTGGGATACTTTCTTGATCATTATTACTTGTTGTGCTAATTAAGGTAAATGAAGGAGATTGTACCGGTGCTACTGAAATTTGATTTTCTTCTAGGTCGTTCAGTTCAGCTTCTGTAAAAATGTGTGCAAGTTTCAATTTGATTTCGGCTTGAATTGTGGGTTTCAGTTTTTTAAAAGTTTCTGCATAACTAATAAACAGGTAATCTACGACGTCATGTTTTTTTCTTATTATTTAAATAATTGAAAACTTTATTCACGTCGCCTTGAGAGCCTAATTTCCTTTTCGTTGGAGGTATTGGCATAGCTATCTCTGGTGAAGGTGGTATTTCTGGCGGTGGAAGAGGTATCTCACAGTTGATTGTTATTGATGGAGACGTTTTCCACAACGTACCTATTCGGCCAGCTAACATAGAAATGGCAAGTCCATAGACGTCCCATGCAATGTGATATTGAAATGACAATCTTCTTCAAACTTTCAATTCCTCGTACAAATCAAAGATCGTCTGATTATGCAATTGAAATCAGAGAACAATTTGTCAATTATTTTAATAACAATTAAAAAAATAAAAAATATACTCACGACGTTGATTTAGCTCCTTGGAATAGTTTCCCAAATAATTTCTGTTTTTATAATTTCTATCACTTGTATTAAATAAACTGGGGTATGATTGCACCAATGAATGATATAAGTTTTTCCCGTTAGTATTATTAGTTAGTCCCGAGTGTAGTTCGTGACGGGACAGCGGTACGAAGGCGGCCGGTGTGACACCAAAAGCGTCACGCCACATTTCATTTTCAACACAAATAAAAAAAGGTCCATGTCACTATCGGATAGTGATGAAGAAGTGATGAAGGGGTGTTAAAGTTACCTTGGCATTGTGCTCATTAGCTGGGCTGTTTCGGGTTACCGTTACAAAAACTACAGCTAACAACTAACAGCAAAATTAGCAAATTTGTAATTGTAGTACTTAAAAATGGGGTACAGGGCGTACATTTTCAACATTTTTCATTAAAATGCTTATATTACAAAAAGAACATGACTCCGATTTCTTTAATATTTTTATTTCTGGATAATGTAATAGGTAAGTGAACAATGGCAATATTTTCGTATGCCAGTAATGAAATGAATGTCTTTCCATCCATTTTCGGTGTACACAGTTCATAATTTTTGTAAAATTATAGCAGGTTATATTTAGGTAAGAAATTATACACACTTCCGAATACCATTTTTGAAAACTTGTCTTACCGTCCATTTTAGGTGTACACAGTTCATAATTTTTGTAAAATTGTAGAAGAAACTAGGTAGGTAGGTGAGAAATTGTAACACTTCGGAATGGCATTATTGAAAAGTCATCTTTCCGTTCATTTTATGTGTACACAGTTCATAATTTTTCTATGCAAAGTGAATTTTGCAGAATCAAAAAAGTGCCAACTAAAGGTTGTTGCAGGGCAACAACGTAAAGATATCGCCGTTGAATATGTTAGCAGCTCTAAGCCCTGAAAAAGGCAAAAACATAAAATGTTGACTGTTTATTTAATTAAATATAGATAAATCATTATCGTAATGCGATATACTGATGGTAATAATGATAAAATAATGAACGAGGTAAATTTAGATAAGAAGATAGTTATAAGTACTGTTGCTAAATACAACACCAAGAATTGGACTTGTCTTGCTTCTGGTCTCGGTCTTCCTGCAAGAGTCTCGCAAATCTTGCGATTAATAATAATAATAAAATCGTTTATTTATCTCAACACATTAATAAGTAAAATTAAATATAAGCTCTACACAGTGTTTAGTAACAATAGTGGTGTGAGATAAAAAGGTCTGTAACTCAGCACAATGGTAGAATGTTACACAACGCCGGTGATATTCTGCCACAGCCTTCATAAAAGAATTAGAACTAACAAATTGCTACTTATCAAAATATCATATTGTAATGGTTCCTAGAAAAAGTGACAATGAGGGTTCAGGTTCAGGTTTTATAACAACGCAACAAAGTGCATTTTGAGTACATATTGACATAGGTATGTAACTCACTATAAGATACGAAGGCCAACCTAATGACGAAAATAATTTTAAAATATTATACGTTCTTACTGATTGATTTTAGATATTTATTTATTTTTATATGATAGTTAATATTTATTTAGTAAATGTATGTTAAGTCAATATGCGGTGGCCCATGGACTCAGGTATAATGCTAAGAAAAGTGAGCTGCTAGTTTTCAAAGCGG